>NC_079192.1:393065170-393332670 GCF_029499605.1 Hyla sarda | reverse complement strand
ATACTGGCGCTGAGCTTCATCTGAGACCAGCCATGTCTGCCGAAACGCAACAATCCTTTAAAACTACGAGGCTGATAACTACCAATAATAACAATAGTAGTCGGCTCAGGAACAGCGAATATACGACAATAATAAAGACGCGCTACTTGGCATTTCAGCTTCTGGCCCATGCAATGGAAACTGCAGCGGCGGCCATATTGGTGGTCACCGCCACCAGCTTCTACTAGGCACCACCTCAGACGGCCTTTGTGGGGTCTGTATTGGTTGTCTGGTCTGGGATCTGTATTAGTTTAGGGGATCTGGTATGAGATCTGTGTTTAAAATGTCTGGGGTTTGTATTTCTATATGGGTCTGGTCTGCAGTCTATATTTCTATTGGGGTTGTGTCTTGGGTCTAACTTTCTATAATGGAATAGTCTGGAGTCTAAATATCTGTGTCTGGACAGGGGTCTGTACTAGTTCAGGGGATCTGGTATTATATATTTTTGTTTAAAAGGGTTCTGATATGGGGTCTGTATTTCTATAGGTGTCTGATATGGGGTCTGTATTTCTATAGGGGTCTGACATGGGGGCTGTATTTCTATAGGGGTCTGACCTAGGGTCTGTATTTGTATAGGGGTCTAGCCTGGGGCTGTATTTCTATAGGGGGTCTGACCTGGGATCTGTATTTTTATAGGGGTCTGATCTGGGGTCTGTATTTCTATATGGGTCTGATCTGGGGTCTGTATTTCTATAGGGGTCCGACCCGGGGTCTGTATTTCTATATGGGTCCGACCCGGGGTCTGTATTTCTATAGGGGTCCGACCCGGGGTCTGTATTTCTATAGGGGTCTGATCTGGGGGTCTGTATTTCTATTGGGGTCTGTATTTCTATAGAGGTCTGATCTGGGGTCTGAATTTCTATAGGGGTCTGATCACAGGTCTGTATTTCTATAGTGGTCTGACCCGGGTCTGTATTTCTATAGGGGTCTGATCTGGGGTCTGTATTTCTATATGGGTCCGACCCGGGGTCTGTATTTCTATAGGGGTCTGATCTGGGGTCTGTATTTCTATGGGGGTCTAATCTGGGGTCTGAATTTCTATATGGGTTGTGCCTGGGTCTGTATTAGTTCAGGGGATCTGGTATAAGATCTGTTTGTCTATAAGGGTCTGAGTTTTTTTTCATATGGGTCTGGTACGAGGTCTTTATTTTTGGTTTGGGGTCTACATTAGTTTAGGGGATCTAGTAATTTATATTTTTATTAATAGGGGTCTGGTCTCAGGTCTGTATTTTATAGTGTATTTTTATAGTAAAATTATTGTAAAATGGTCTGTGGGGGTTTGTATTTCTATAGGAGTCTATATTTTTATAGGTGTCTGGTGAGGGGTCTGTTTTCCTATAGGTGTCTGGTCTGGGGTCTATCGTTATTTTGGCACAAACTGTGCTTATGTCAAATACCACAGGCCCTACAAAGGTTAGTGTTGTTGACTAGTGGGATTCCACAGTCCCTCCTGCGTTCAGTGGCCTGCAGCAATTGTATGACATGGCGTCACTATCAGTGTAACGTCACTGAGGTCTAGTGAATACATTGGCATCACAAGGACAGGACAATTATTTTACCAGCAAGCCTCTGTTCACACCATGTTTGAGACTTCCATCAGATGGATACATTAACCAAAGTTTATCTCCGATGGAATGTTCCAATGAATGTGACGGTATACGTCACCCATAGGATCCCATGTTAAAATATTTATACCATGTGGTTTGCTTCCTTTGCATAATATCTTTGTAGTCATAGTATATACCAAGGGAGTGCATACATACTATAGTGCAGACCATGTTGCTGCTATGGGGCCCCGTCCTGGTTGGTCCCATTACTTTTTCTATTGATTGCAAACTGTGCAGAATTCCTCTTTTCAGGGAACTGCATTGTTCCGCAAAATAAAGGGGTACTCCACTGGTACTCCACTCAACTGGTGCCAAAAAGTAAAACAGATTTGTAAATGACTTCTATTAAAAAAAAATCTTAATCCTTCCAGTACTTATCAGCTGCTGTTATGATCCACAGGAAGTTCTTTTCTTTTTGAATTTCCTTTCTGTCTGACCACAGTGCTCTCTGCTGACACCTCTGTCCATTTTAGGAACTGTCCAGAGTAGTAGCAAATCCCCATAGAAAGCCTCTCCTGCTCTGGACAGTTCCTAAAATGGACAGAGGTGTCAGCAGAGAGCACTGTGGTCAGACAGAAAGGAAATTCAAAAAGAAAAGAACTTCCTGTGGATCATAACAGCAGCTAATAAGTACTAGAAGGATAAACATTTTTTAATAGAAGTCATTTACAAATCTGTTGAACTTTCTGGCACCAGTTGATTAAAAAAATTAAAAAATATGTTTTCCAGTGGAGTACTCCACTGCTGCAGCATTAGGAACATTTTATTCCGAATGCTGGGTGCGGGCTGCCGGGGGTTGTGTCGTCACGGCCACGCCCCCTCAATGCAAGTCTATGGGAGGGGGCGATGCCCCCTCCCATAGACTTGCATTGAGGGGGCGTGGTGTGATGTCACGTGGGGAGCGGCTGTGACGTCCTGATCCCCGCAGCCCGGATTCTGGGGCAGTGAAGTACCCCTTTAATGGAGGGGGTATTGACCATGGAAAGTAAGAAGCAAACCCAAAACACCAAAATAGAGCCCAGAATCTAGCAGTATACATTCGGGTTGTATCAAGGATAAACCACATCCTGGCGTCACGAATACAAGCGGGTAATGCCATCTATAGAGATATTGATATTTGCTATGGGGCCCCCTTTTTCTATAGTATGTAGCCATAGTAGGCTTCTCTTCATGGTAGAACAAAAAGGGATACTCACCTATACCGGCCCTTCGGAGGCTGAAAGGGCATTCTTTTTGTATCGGTGGGACAAATAAGGCTGTAGGAATTATTTTAGCTTTCCCGGCTCATTTGTCCAACATGGAACATAAACACAATGTGAACACAGCCAAAGTGTTTTACATACTTTTTGGGAATTGTCCAGACCTCAGACAACCCCTTTTATACGCATTTGTTCCAGAAGGTTTTGTAAACTGTGAAAGGTGGAAGATTCCCTGGTCAATGGGTAGAGGAGGTTTAGGGGGGTTGTAGGCCAATTCCTAAGATATTTAAGGAATGTTAGTTGTAGCCTCAGGGTATTCCAGATGCTTGAGGAACATGGTGGAATGCTGACACAAATTACAGACCCGAGCAGAAGCTTTAGCCTTCTTTTTATTATTACGGGGTCTTGTTTCAGAGTTTAGTTGACACTTGAATATTTCTGCGATAAGTGAGACAAAAGATAATATTAAAAGTGCCTAACGGAAGATCTGGGAGGCAATGTGCTGACTTTTAATTTTTTTTGGCTGCATTTAGCAAAAAATAAAAATAAAAAAGTGCATCTGAAATTTTCAGACCTCTACTGCTTTTAGGACACTTTTTGATCTATTAGAATTTATTTTCAGCTATTATTTGGGCTGTAGCAAAAGCTATAGCCCCCAAAAATTGTCACTTTTTTCTATAAGGGTCTGGTCTGGGTTTGTATTTTTATAGGGGTTTGTATAGGGGTCCGGTTTGGATTCTGTATTTCTATAGGGGCCCGGTTTGGGGTCTGTATTTCTATAAGGGTCTGGTCTGGGGTTTGTATTTTTTATAGGGGTCTGTATTTCTATAGGAGTCCAGTCTGGGGTCTGTATTTCTATAGGGGTGTGGTCTGAGTTTTGTATTTCTATAGGGGTCCGGTCTGGGGTCTATATTTCTATAGGACTTGGGTCTGGGGGTCTGTATTTGTATAGGGGGCAGGTCTGTATCTCTATAGGGGTCCAGTCTGGGGTATGTACTTCTATAGGGGCCTGGTCTGTATTTCTATAAGGGTCCGGTCTGGAGGTCTGCATTTCTATAGGGGCCTGTATTTATATCGGGGCTTGGCCTGTATTTTGTATTTCTATAGGGGTCTGGTCTGGGGATCTGTATTTCTATAGGGGTCTGGGGGTCTGTATTTCTATAGGAGTCAAGTCTGGGGTCTGTATTTCTATAGGAGTCCAGTCTGGGGTCTGTATTTCTATAGGGGTGTGGTCTGGGTTTTGTATTTCTATAGGGGTCCGGTCTGGGGGTCTATATTTCTATAGGGCTTGGGTCTGGAGGTCTGTATTTCTATAGGGGTCCAGTTTGGGGTCTGTATTTCTATGTGTCTGGTCTGCCCCCCCCTTTTATATAGGGGTCTGTATTTCTATAGGGGTCCGGTCTGGGGTATGTATTTCTATAGGGGTTCAGTCTGGGGTATGTACTTCTATAGGGGTCTGGTCTGTATTTCTATAAGGGTCCGGTCTGGAGGTCTGTATTTCTATAGGGGCCTGTATTTATATAGGGGCCTGGTCTGGGTTTTGTATTTCTATAGGGGTCTGGTCTGGGGTCTGTATTTCTATAGGGGTCTGTATTTCTATAGGGGTCCAGTCTGGGGTATGTACTTCTATAGGGGTCTGGTCTGTATTTCTATAAGGGTCCGGTCTGGAGGTCTGTATTTCTATAGGGGCCTGTATTTATATTGGGGCCTGGTCTGGATTTTGTTTTTCTATAGAGGACTGGTCTGGGGTCTGTATTTCTACATACACCCCCCCATACATATGTACACTTGGTTTGGCTATGCATGCATTCTCAATACGGAGTGGGGAATGCACTTGTTACTAAATATGAAGGGATCTCTACAAACAATGTAAAGTGTTCAATATACTTTATGATGCACGGCAACTGGCACCTATGTGATACTATGGCATGGAGCTGCATAAGTCGGAGCTTTATACTGTATTTGGAGTATATGTTTCAATGTATTCACAGAATGAGATTGAATGTAGTGATGCGACCCTTGCCCCCGATGCTGAAGCCACGAATAGGCTTTGTCTACAAGATTTGCGCTCCTTCACATTGAGCCCCAGGCCATCTACTAGGGCACTTTTTCTATACAGAGCCAATCTATATAATATTTATATTGCACAACATTTGTGATGAGCTTGGGGGGGGTGTAGGCTGAACAGGGGTGTTGCAGAGTAATGTTGCTGGGTATAGCATTAACCCTTGATTGTCGTGACGCCAGGGTGAGGGCTTCCTCTAGATCTATAAATGTCCTACCGCCATCCGTCCCAGGAACGATAGGGAGGAATAAAGGATTGTCCACAGCCAAAGTAGTAATAAACTGGAAATAACTTTACTGCAGATTTTATGCAGATGATGATAACATACAGTCTTTTGCAAGAGGACCGGGATTTAGGCTCCTCACAGGTTGGCTGGGACTTTGAGGTAAAATAAGCTTTGATTTTTGCTGTACGCTGTTCCACTGAATTTAGGGGTATGTTTAGGTTCAGTAGTCACGTAGGCTTGGTAAGATTTGAGTCGGATTAACTCACGGTTTAGAATGCGGCTGAAGTGGAAGGCTTCAGGCCTAGCTTATCTGGTAGCTGTGATCACAGATCTGCTCAGTCTGGTAGTCCGGAACTAAGAGAGAGATTATTGGATGAAGCGCCCTTATATACAGAAGGGGCAGGATCAAAGCTTATTGGTCCCTAAACCTGTGGGTCATAAACCAAGGCATTATGATACATCACATGACCTAATCACATGACCTAAAGGTCCTTGAACCTAGCATAACACAATTCTCCATACATCACGTGACCAAAGGTCCTTTACATAAATTACATTATAATAAAATATATTAAATATATACACTTTTAAATAGCACTATGAGGCGACTAGGGGTTAACCCATCAGGAAAGCTCTACCAGCATGGAGGGGTTTACAACAAAGGTACGGGACCAAGTCCAGTACCCGGACACCACACATACACATAGGAAGACACATGCTACTATATGCTCATGCACTGGTATATTTTGGAGGCATACACTGGGAAACCCTCCTCAAATATACCTCCAATATATCCTGCATATGCTCTAAACTTCACTCATGTCATTTTAAGAAGCACTCCGGCATTTATTTATTTATTTTTTGCTTATATAGTGCAACCGAGCCTGTTATTAGAGCAGTGTTTTCCAAACAGTATGTCTCCAGCTGTTGCAAAACTACAACTCCCAGCATGCCTAGACAGCCTTTGGCTGTCTAGGCATTCTGGAAGTTGTAGTTTTGCAACAGCTGGAGACACATTGCTTGGAAAACAATGTATTAGAGAATAATGTAGAGGTTCTTGTTTATAACTTGTGCTTACCAGTTTTAGCAGATATTGAAGGCATGGGGTTTGACTCCGTACTGGATGCAAATTCATCACATTTCCTACTGATGCCTGCATTTTCTATGATTCCTCTGGCTGAGGGTGGGGAGATTGATCACTGGTCATCTTATCAGGCTGCTGTTGCTGGAGGTCGAACAGGTGAAATGATTAGACTCAAGTAGGTTGGGATCAGTTCACATCATGTGCAGTTTTGATGCATTTTCTTCAGTATTTAGTAATGAGGTGGCCGATAATCACAATGAAGTAATATGGGAGCTAGCAGACGGGGATCTAGAAGGATATGATGAACACTGTGATATTCTGTGGGTCAGACTGGTGATCACATGACCCAGTTACAGTAATGAAACACATGGATGCAGCTTGGTGTGAAACAGATAGCACTGTAGGTCCAATACAGTGAATTGCAAAGTCAGCATCACGGTGTGATGATAGGTGTTGTAGTACCTGATAAATATTATGGTTCTCAGATCAGAAACTGATACGTCTAAATATAATAAAAAATAATACTATTACGTCTACACTATATCTATTCTAGTCATCCTGCACTTACAATTATTTTTGGACGTGTGAAGCTTTGGGAAGGGAAGAAGATCTCTGCCGAATTCCAATGTTTATTTGCTACTTGGTTACAAAACTCTTCCATATAAGGACAGAGTCCGCTCTCCATTCATGAAATAGTGGAGATATTATTCACCCCGGTGTCCACATTCCAAGCCCGGCCACAAAGTAGTCATCAGAGATCTCTGCTAGGATCCCTCACCTCACCACCTGGCAAAACCATTCAAATAAATTATCTATTTATCTACGGTAACTGGGCGTGATGAGGGCAGATGTTGTTACCTTAGGGGCAGATGGCATTACCCCCTTGTATTCGTGATGCCAGGGCATGGTTTATCCTCGATACCACCCGAATGTATACAGCTAGATCCTGGACTAGGCACAGGGGTAATAATTACTCCGATGCCAAGTTACGGATAACGGTAGCTTTACTGAGGGTAGACAGATGATAAAGTCTATACAGTTCAGCCAGGGCCCAAGGAGGTGACTAGTGACTCAGAGACCTTAAGTGCTTGCTGGGTCTTGTAGTAGGACTGGCCATGCTGACTTGACAGATGACAGGGACTGACCTGACTTGACTGACAAAGCTATGACTGTATCTTACTTGCAATTGACTGTGGCTGCAGACTGGACTTGAGGCCTCCAATGACTCTGGACTCTCTAGGACTCGACTTCACTGCACTGGACCTCAGCAGGAAGAGCTCTAAGCTCCAAGAGAGAAGCTCCACCCAGGGTTTATATGGGGGAGACTAGCAGGGAGCCCATAGGTAACTCTTGGGATCACCTGATCACTGATACCTCCTGGGTAACAATCACATGGTACATTTCTTAAAGCAACAACACATTATATATTATAATACATAGCAAAACATATAAACAGGGGGTAAACAAGTATAAGGGGCCCAGGGGACACTGTAGGGAGGCTGCCGGACGGGGCAGCAAGGGTACGGGGTAACAGCTCCCGCACTGGGCTACCACATATCTATCTATCTAAAAAACGATAGGTGTGCACCCCACCATTGTTTCACTTATTTGCTGGTGTGCTGTTCTCCTGCGCTTGGTATCTATCTCATATCTATCTATCTCATATCTATCTATCGCATATCTATCTATCTCTCATATCTATCTATCTATCTCATATCTATCTATCGCATATCTATCTATCGCATATCTATCTATCTCATATCTATCTATCGCATATCTATCTATCGCATATCTATCTATCGCATATCTATCTATCTATCGCATATCTATCTATCTCGCATATCTATCTATCTCGCATATCTATCTATCTCGCATATCTATCTATCTCTCATATCTATCTATCTCTCATATCTATCTATCTCTCATATCTATCTATCTCTCATATCTATCTATCTCTCATATCTATCTATCTCTCATATCTATCTATCTCTCATATCTATCTATCTCTCATATCTATCTATCTCTCATATCTATCTCTATCTATCTCTCTCATATCTATCTCTATCTCTCTCTCTCATATCTATCTCTATCTATTTCATATCTCTCTCTCTCTCTCTCTCTCTCTCTCTCTCTCTCTCTATTTATTTATCCATCTCATATCTATCTATCAGTCTGTATATCTATTTTTCGGAGGAGTGTGAGCAGCCTATCACTATTGGTGCTTCAGGAGAATGGGAAAGCATACTCCCAGTCTTGGACCCCTACCCATCATGTTATTTCTCTGCAGATCGGCCCCTGGCCATCTGACTGTACCGGGAACTGTAGCATATCCCCATTCAAGTGAGTGGGTCCAGCTGCCGTTCCTAACACAGTCAGGAAACCGGGAGCCCCATTAGGTAGTGAAAACCTCAGAAGGAAACACTGTGCTACAGTAGAAGAGGACACAGTGCTACCCCCTACTGTGGTGGCCTAGTACAGGAGTTGCCCTCCTGTTCACCTGCCCGTCCTGTGTGGCGGATTCCCTTTCAGGGTTCCCCTGGGTCCACATCCCTCCTCAGGACTCTAAAGTGTTAAAATGTCTTATTTAAAGGCACAAAAAGACTAAGTAGCATATAACATATTGTTGCCAAGGCCTCTGTAACCAAGGAAGGTGCAGGTGAACAGGTGACCTGTTGGTGACCTATGGGATTCGTCCAAATTGCTCCCTTATATAGCAGGGAGGAGCTAGCCTAGTCAGATGAGTCTGAGGTAAAGTCAAGTGAAGACCTGAGAGTTGTCTGGTGTTCCTGAGGGAGACCAAGGCCTAGTCACGCAGCCACGCAGCTACTACCAGTAACCCCTGCAGGTCAAAGCCTGGTAAGCACAAATACAGGGAGAGTCTAGTCAAGATCGTCAAGTGTCATTTACTAAAGTCAGCGTGGGTTGCACAAGTCAGTCCAAGTCTACTACAAGTCCCTGCGAGCCAACAAGCCTCCTAAAGTTCACTGAGCATCTGCTTGGGCCTGAACTGAGCTGACTTTAAGACCTGTCTGCCGCAGTAAAGTTCCGTTGTACTGTAACCTTGCATCAGAGTGATTATTTGCCCCGCGCCTGGCCCAGGAACCAGTGGCCATACCTCGGTTGGTGTAGAGGATAACTACGCCCTAGCGTCACGAACATTAAGGGTTAATACCATCTGCCCTAAGGGTTAAAAACGCCCTTCCAAAACCCTCACCACAATGCCATCATATCTTAGCGAAACTGCATGACTTCACAAGAAGGAAATACCCCTTTAACAGGCCTGGCTTCTCAACTACACTGTAGGGTGTCCACCTGGCCGGTATTTTAACGGCACAGTCTGTATTCTGGCCACCCTGCCAGTATTTGTATATAAAAAATTATCCAACCAATCCTCCAACTCCCGGAATGTTGCAACATATACTATACTAGTGTTTCCCAACCAGAGTGCCTCCAACTGTTGCAAAACTACAAATTCCAGCATGCCCGGACAGCCGTTGGCTGTCCAGGCATGCTGGGTGTTGTGGTTTTGCAACAGCTGGAGGCACCCTTGGTTGAGAAACACCAACCTTTACTATATACTACTTTGGTGTCCCGGTACAGGACCTGTTCCTGTCCCTTTGTCTAAAGTCCCCTCAGCCAGAGTCCCTCCATGACAATAGGGCTCTCCTGTAGGGCTAACCCCTAGTCGCCTCATATAAATGGTATTTAATGTATATATATGTATATATATATATATATATATATTTGATATGTTATATAGGAATACCTCTGTATAGGACCTTAGAGGTCACGTGCCTTTAATTAAATTGTGTTAAGGTTTAAGGACCTTTTGGGTCATGTGATACCCAGAGTTCACTGGGTCAGGACTGACAGGTTCTGCTGACCAATGAGCTTAGTCCAACCCCCTTAATTATATAAGGGGCTGCAGCCACTAAATCCTCTCTCTTAGTTCCGTACTAAGCAACAAGCAGCACTAACCTCATATCTTCATCATCAATTCAAGCTAGGCCTGAAGCCTAAACCTAGCAGCCACAAAACCGTGAGTTACTCCAAACTCAATCTACTGAATCCTGTGTGACTACTAGAAACTCAAATCTCCTAAAAATAATAGCACAGCGGCTATCATCAAAGCTCATTGATCCCGGAGTCCCAGCAATCCTGTGAGGAACCTGTACCACGGTTCTCTCTCTCAAAAGACTGTTATGTTCCATGCCGTTGTATAAAATATGCAGTAAAGTTACTTCAAGTTTACTTCATAAAATCTGCTGTGGACATTCTGTTATTTCTCCCTGCCGTTTGTGGGACGGTTGGCGGTAGGACCATTGCATTGAGGAAACCGCACCCTGGCGTCACGACAAGGGTTAATACCACCCCATTACCACAACATCCAAGACCACCACACTACTATATAGTACAACATGCAGGGAGTTGTAGTTTTTGTTTTGGGGCAGCTACTGAGCCACAGGCTGTATCAAGGCATGCTGGGAATTGTAGTTAGTAACTAACTGCATCTCCTGAATTTAATAAAAAAAGAAAAAAAACATCAAAAAGTCGCATCAAAACAAAAATGGTACTGTTCACTGCAGATCGGGGCGCAAAACATGAGCCCTCATTCAGGCCCATATAAGGAGAAATAAAAAAGTCATAGGGGTCAAAATAGGGCAAAATTCTCCCCCCCCCCCCCCCCCGCATATGTGTATCCTGTGATGTCACGCATATATAATGAATTATGCAAATTAGCATGGCCGGAATATTTTGCAAGAAAGGTGGCAACCCTACTGCACAGACTACACAGGATGTGTTTGTAGTCTGTAACCATGGAGACAGACAGGACTGCATAGGTGACATGAAAACCAAAAACCAAAACTTTATCGCACTGTGACATTAGGCAGACTGTATTCTAAGTGGAGAGGCCCTTTTAAACACTTCTCAAGTGTTTTGCATCCTTTGTTGAGTAAGAAGCTTTCACCGCCGGTACATTAGCGCCTGTTTACAACATTAAGTCGCGTTTCATACGGGGAACTCCCTTGATTAAATCAGCAGTTTAGGTAATCTCCGTGAGAGCAGGAAACGCATTCTCTGGGCACAGGATCTAGGAGGTGCACTGGTTCCTTTGGACTGAGTTTAGGAAACCAAGTACAGCCCAGATTTAATTTTCTGCAAAGTATTTTAATGGGACTCTGTCAGCAGAAAAGGACCTATTGTTAAAAAATCTACATTTCATGTTCAATATATTATTTTTATTTTTTAAGAATTTTTGGGTTGTCTGGATAAATATTTTTATATTTCAAGGGATTATCCAGAAAAAAACTTACAAAAAAAATAAAAAAATAAATAAATAAATAAATATATATATGTATATATAATATATATATATATATATATATATATATATATATATATATATATATATATATATATATTAATATACTGGCTCCAGAAAGTTAAACAGATTTGTAAATTACTTCTATAAAAAAAAATCTTAATCCTTTCAGTACTTATGAGCTGCTGAAGTTGAGTTGATCTTTTCTGTCTAAATGCTCTCTGATGACACCTGTCTCGGGAACTGTCCAGAGTAGAAGCAAATCCCCATAGCAAACCTCTTCTACTCTGTGCAGTTCCCGAAACAAGCAGAGATGTCAGCAGAGAGCTTTGATGCCAGACAGAAAAGAACAACTCAACTTCAGCAGCTGATAATTATTGGAAGGATTCAGATTTCTTAATAGAAGTAATTTACAAATCTTTTTAACTTTCTGGAGCCAGTTGAGATATATATAGAAAAATATAGAAGCAGCACACCACAGGTAGACTTCAAGGAAAAGGTGAATTTATTCCATGATGCGAGAGACTACGTTTCTCCAGCCTCACGCTGGCTTTCTCAAGTGCTTAATAAGTGACATGCATGAGGCTTATGTAAGCCAACCAATTACAAAATAGTGACATCATCAAATAGTAATTACCATATGTAAACAATGTGTAAGAACATATATTGCTAAAGCATCACATACATAAAGATGCTATACAAAATCATATACCGTATTTTTCGTCCTATAGGACGCATCGGCGTATAAGACGCACCCAATTTTTGAACCCAATAGTGGTCTTCAACCTGTGGACCTCCAGATGTTGCAAAACTACAACTACCAGCATGCCCCGACAGCCGTTGGCTGTCCGGGCATGCTGGGAGTTGTAGTTTTGCAACATCTGGAGGTCTGCAGATTGAAGACCACTGCAGGAGGAGGTAATACTCACGTGTCCCCGCCGCTCCGGACCCGTCACCGCTGCCCTGGATGTCGCTCCATCGCTGTCGCCGTGTCCCCGTCGCTCTGGAGCGTCTCTGCTACCGGCCGGGTATCCTCGCTCTCCGCCGCCGCCATCACGTTGTTACGTACGCCGATGCACGTACGCAACGACGTGATGACGAGGAAGGAGAGCGCCGGCATACAGGGGATCCCTCAACGGAGAAGACACTGAGGAGGCAGGTAAGGTCCCCCCCGGTGTCCTGTAAGCACTAACCCGGCTATTCAGTCGGGCTGTTCGGGACCGCTGCGGTGAAATCGCGGTGGTCTCGAACAGCCCGACTGAACAGCCGGGTTAGTGTCACTTTCCCTTCAGACGCGGCGGTCAGCTTTGATCGCCGCGTCTGAAGGGTTAATACAGGGCATCACCGCGATCGGTGATGTCCTGTATTAGCCGCGGGTCCCGGCCGTTGATGGCCGCAGGGACCGCCGCGATAGGGGTGTATTTGCCGTATAAGACGCACCGAGTTTTGGGGAAGAAAAAGTGCGTCTTATACGGCGAAAAATACGGTACATGTGTATAAAGTGCAAATCCATATCTGCGTGTCACCCGATTGTGATATGTAAAAAGTGTCCATAAAATAAGTCCATAATTCTACTGTATGTAGAGTACCTCCTGAGCCGCTCTCATGACACCATCCTTCCGGGACTCCAATATCTCGTGGTAACAGCTGATTAGGCTTCCGGTGTTGGAGCACGTCACCAAGCGTCTATAGCAACCTCCGGATCGTCACACCACATCAGGTGTGACGATCCGGAGGTTGCTATAGACGCTTGGTGACGTGCTCCAACACCGGAAGCATAATCAGCTGTTACCACGAGATATTGGCGTCCGGGAAGGATGGTGTCATGAGAGGTGCTGTTTTTATTGGAGATATATATATATATATATATATATAAGGTTTTTCCTGGAATACCCTTTTAAAAGTGTTTATGGTGCTGGTACTCACATGGTGCTGACCCCCCAATGATGCCGGGCCCCAATGCTGAGCACTTCCTGCTTGTCGGGACCTTGTCGGAATCACTGACTCAAATCCAAAAATTGAGGTTCGGCTTCCAAGTCCGAAAAATCAGTGCACTAGAAGGCTGCCCAGGCCAAAGGTGGCAAATCTTTCCAGCACGGACCCTGTTCAGTTGCATTGGCACATGTGCCCGAAAGTGTCTGCAAAGTTTAGAGCTAAACGCTCTGTTCTTTTTAAACCTAGTCATATGTTTTACATTTGGCAAATAAGTCCGGTGAGATTAAATCTTCGAAAAAAAACATTTTCAATATTGTCGGCTGTGTGAGGAAAATCTGTATTTGTTTGCCTAATAGGGAAGAGGTCCTTTACAGTACCAGGGAAATAAATTATGGCCTATTGAGTTTGAAAGATGGCAGCGGCTTACAAGTAAAAAAAAAACATCCCTCCCCCTAGCTCAGTGACTCCATCCCATGGTATCAAATAACGCTCCATATAAGGGCCAGAACATATTTGGCTTTGGAGAACTATAAGTAGTTTAGAGTTTTTTAGTTTTTTTTATATTATATCTTACGTTCAGCTCAAACAATCTTTAATCTATTTCCGATCAGTTCCATGTGTTGTAGGCGAGTTCTGTTGGGAGTCGGTGTTGTCAGACAAGTCAACTTTAAGAGTTATTCCACTTTGAACATAAAGAGTTAAAGTGAAAGAACGCTAGGCATGCTTGGTATGAAAAAAAAAAATTCTTACGGCAATGGTCCCCAACTTAGTCCTTTCAAGCCAATCAACTTTCCGCCATAGGTATAACAAAGGATTGCAACTCAATTGGCTCTACAGACACCCTGAGTCCTCCAGAACAAGAGATGTTCTTTGTAGCTACATTTTCTCTGGCTAAAAGCCAAAGGTGCTAAATGGGGGATCTCCCCTTCTATTTTCTTCAAATACGCAAAGACCCTCAAGGCCCACCAACATTCCAGTTTTTTCAGTTACTTTTGGAATAGAACAGGAAACAAAAATTCAAATCCTGGACTGTTGGTGGAGCTTTAAAGGGGTACTCCGCCTCTAGTCTTCTTATCTCTATCCAAGAGTCCTGCCACTGGGGCCCTGGCGATCTCCCTGCTGCACCCGGCATTCGTTTAGAACATCAGGTGCAGTGCCAGAGGGTTGTGACATCATGGCCACGCCCCCTCAATGCAAGTCTATGGCTGTCACGCCACCTCCCATTGACTTGCCTTGAGGGGGTGTGGCCGTGATGTCACGAGGGGCCATGGCCATGACGTCACGAGCCTTTGGCACCATATTGCCAGTCACCTGGCATGGAGCGAAGATGTCTAGGGGTGGAGTACCCCTTTAACGACTGGGTAGGGAATCTCTGTCTGATTGTATATGTCTTAGAACAGTGGTTTTCAACCCAGTCCAAGGGCTACCAAAATTCTAGGGTGTTTCAGATACTGCATTGGAATAGAACAGAGAAAAATTCTAATCCTGGACTGTTGATGGAGCCTTGAGGACTGGGTTGGGAACCTCTGTCTGATTGTGTATGTCATAGAGCAGTGGTATTTGACCCAGTCCCTAAGGGCCACCAACATTCTAGGGGTTTTCAGATACTCTATTGGAATAGAACAGAGAATTTTTTTTAAATTCTGGAACATTGGTGGGTCTTGAGAACTGGGTTGAGGACCTCCGTCTTATGGTTTGATCTCAAAGTATTGGCTACGAAAGTCACATTGGCTTACTTACATACACAGATATCGGTCGTTCATTTCTACATACGGGACAGATCGTATATAACCAAAATGTGTGTTCCACCACTACCCAGGATCAAAATGTTTCATAATTTTGGAAAAGTCGAGGCATCTTGACATTTTTTTGCCACAAATAATTGTCTTTCATGGGTAAACAGGAAAAGATGGCTTAACATAGGAGAAGAGTAAACAGAGGAGGCAAGGTTCTTGGGCACAGCTAGTTTTTTTGCCGTTAGGGTCGTATTTTTGGATATTGGTATAGGAAAGAATACTTTTAAGACATTGAGAGGGCAGAAGTAAGCGCCAGGGGGTAGAACAGTTAAGACTTCCTCTGCTTCTTGGATAACTTTTCGATATTCCACATCATGCTGTAAGGTAAAAAAAAAAAAAAAAACTGCTAGGCAAAAAATCTCAGGTTCCTTGGACCTGTCTTTAAGTCTGTAACTTTAGAAGCAAAGATTGGCCCTGTTGTTTAGGGTAGATCGACAGACTTCTTGCCATATAAGATGACGGAAGTCCAATTTATCTCTTTTAATTCTTGATGTGCCCCTTTGGGTTTGAACTTCACATACAAGACCAAGAACTGGGTTCAATGGTGCTGACTGTATCCAATTCACGGTGTTCGGGTGAAAACATGGCTCCATTAAAAAGTCCAGATCACAACCTGTATGATGGTATAGGCTCTTTGAAACTGATCTTACTCCAAAGGGAATCCACACTGGGCAAGGAACTCTTCCGATTTCGTAAACCTAAAAACATCCATTGAAAATAGTTTAGCCGTTGTCATTTTTAATCCTTAGATGGCTCCTTTGTGAATTATGCGGATTCCATTCTCTTAGGGATGGACTCGTACTGCCCACTGTCCTCCTCTGGATATTGGACTTGTGCTCCTCAGGAGCTTTTTCCACGTCGTGCTTCTTCTTTCTAAAATGGAAAATCCATTAATTATTCTCCCCGGAGAGTGTTTTATGTTGTATACTTTTGAAGTCTTAAGAAAGCTTCCAGACAAACAATGGTCATGACAAATATAAGGCTGTATCTTTGCCAGACAGGAAATGATAGTCTTCTGTACCAGACCCCATTGAGAATCTGATTTACTCTCTTCATACGGTACATCTTCATCTAAGATGTCTGAGGCTGGTCATAAACTATAGATAGCTGCTGGACTATTGCTTGTTTGGCCAATAGGTATTCCTGCCTACCCCCCTCCTCAGACACACTTCCTCGGCTTGACTAAGCATGGATGTGTTCTATATGGGACGAGGAGTCCTGCAACTTAGAACCCTTCTAGGCTGATTAATGCTTGTAAATTAGTGTATTTTCTTTTTCATCAGCTGATTGTTGGCCCACTTACATGGTCCAATTATTGGGAATTAAAGGAGTACTGCAGTGTTAGACACTTATCCCCTATCTGCAGGATGGGGATAAGTGTCTGATCATGAGGGTCTCATCGGTCGGACCCCCGCGATCACCTATATGGAGACCCGGCATTGCCGCGGCTCTGCACGGCTAATGTGCGTTTCATTGACCTCATTGAGGTCGACGACACATCCCCTCCAAACAGCTCTATGGGAGAGGCTCTCCCATAGAGATACATGGAAGGCCGACACATCTCCTTTAACTTTCCTACAAGCATTCATATGGCCAATAATTATGTAGTCCAAAGCGTCCTTCATCTCCCCTGAAAGCAAAATAAACAAAAAGAATATTTAAATCCGACAGAGGTTGGGGCACCCTTCTTTATGCTAAAATTGTACATAAAGGAAGAGTTGGAACACCACAAAACCCCATTAGATGGCCAACCAGTCCCACCATAATGGCAGGGTTGGCCAGCATTAATCTTATGTATATAGCCACCTTTTTTATGTCCACTTGTTAAAAAGGTCCCTTGGGAGTATACTGATCACAAAGCAGCCTACTGCTTGGACCCCTAGTGTCCCACTTTAACCACTGATTGGCTAAGTGGACAATTCCATTTATTCAGATGGGGATTGGTAAGTGGAGATCAGCGAGGACCCTGGCACCATCATTTTTAACCAAGTTTTTTTTTTTCTTTTTTTTCTTTTCTAATTTATCCTGCTGGACAACCCATGTAGATCAGATGATTCCTATTATTCAGGCTAAGTAAGATTCCAGGAAAAATTGTAATTCTGTTCAGTACACAAGAACAAAATAATCCAATAAGGGTTTTCATTGGACTGGCCCATCAGTGGATCAAATGACCCTCCAGTTAGCCCAGGATGTAGCACAAAATGGTCTCCAAAGGTCCAACGAAAAACTCCCCTGTTACAAGCTCAATCGTCACTAGGGTCTATTTCTTATAAGGAGTTAGCCTATGAAATCCCATGTATCCTATGTTTACAGTGGTAAAAAGAACCCAAAAGATTAAAAAGCTTCTACCTTAACCTTGTGCACCTGTGTAGAATCTCCAGAATTCATCAGTAGAGGTCCACAAAAAGAAAGGTGTCCAGCGCGTTGGATGCACTATAAGGAGTATTTTTTACTATATCCAGGATCCAACATATAGCACATGACCATTGACTGTCTGGATGCACTATAAGGATTATTTTTACTATATCCAGGATCCAACATATAGCACATGACCATTGACTGACTGGATGCACTATAAGGATTATTTTTACTATATCCAGGATCCAACATATAGCACATGACCATTGACTGTCATGTTGAAGGTTCGAACAGACCTAAAAACCTGTCTGAGTTACAATTACCGTACTCTAAATCCAACGTGCTGGACAGCGTTTATTTTTTTTTTCAATGATAAAAACAAAGGTTATGTTGCAAGTAGAAGTGGATGTGGATATATATTCTGTATAGATGAAGGGTGGACTCTAAGAATCGTTTTGTCTGGTGAGGCCAAGATACCTAAGTCCTACACTGGAGGAGGTCGATTGTCCCCTTGATCATGTTACGTTATTGTGGTAGGCCTCTGGGGTAGGGGTAGTGTAGTCAAGGTGTTGCATCAGTATATCAGGGGTTAAGGTTAACCCTGTCACTCGTGACGCCAGGCTGAGGGCTAGTATGCTGAGGTAATTTTCCGGCCTATTGCCGCCCTTCCCAGTAACGATAGGTGCATATAATGACTGAAGGTCCACAAGGTAGTTGAACTTGAACTTGGATAAACTTTACTTAAAGACTTGCGGTACATCCAATGAACAGTAACAGTCTCATTAATACAGTCTCCATACACCTCAGTGACTGACAGTCTAAGAATTTAGGGTAATTTGCGAAGATCCGTCCGGATTTAGGGGTTAGATATGGTCCGGTGATCTTGCAGAGTGCGTCGGGATTGATTACACTCACAGTTTAGACTCACTGACAGCAGCGCAGATCCTTCCCTGTCAACAGTTGGGTAACCTCAGGTGAGTCATTGAGCAATAGACATGATGGGAGTTTACTGGAGGCCACTTTAATGACTGCGTCTATGAAATTGCTCCATCCTGTTCCCCAGTATTTGTAATGTACATAAATGAAGGTCTCCAGGGAGCGTGAGAGGACAGATTTACGAACCAGATGTTTTTCGGTGCATTTGTACAGGTGCGATATGACTGTGGCAGAAGGAACGTTCCATATGGGGTGTAAATGACTTATTTATACCATTTTAAATCACCTTACATGACTCTCATTCTGCCTTCTTGGGCCATTAGTCGACACGAAAAAAAAAAAGTTTTACAGCGCTATATAAAAATGAACAGGGCATAGAAAGTATACATTATAATGGAACTATTCACTAGTGATGTTGTTTTTTTTATGCTATTAAAGATCGTGCCACAGAGATTCTCCATTAAAATGGGTTTAAGAAGAAACAAACAAACTGATTACTACTGTCATTATATGAGGTCTGGTAATCCAGAAATACATGACTGCTGCCACAATGCTTTTCCCCATTAAATATGGGGCATAAATGACTTATTTATGCCACTTTAAATTACCTTAAAGGGGTACTCCACTGCTCAGAGTTTGGAAGAAACTGTTCCGAATGCTCAAGTCGGCGTGTGGGAGGGAGAAAAGTGACCTCACGCTTACAAACAAGGAATTATGGGATTTGTAGTTCGAGAGAACAAACTCCAACAGGAAATAGACGATTCAGAGAAAGATAGCCTCATTGTTATGGTAATCTCACAAAAAAGCCATTAAAGGGGTACTCCGCTGCTCAGCGTTTGGAACAAACGGTTCTGAACGCTGGAGTTGGGAGCTCGTGATGTCATAGCCCCGCCCCCTCATGACATCACGCCCTGCCCCCTCAATGCAAGTCTATGGGAGGGGGCTTGATGGCTGTCATGCCCCCTCCCATAGACTTGCATTTAGGGGCGGGGTGTGATGGCATGAGGGGGCGGGGCTATGACGTCACGAGCTCCCGGCGCCGGCTCCAGCGTTCGGAACAGTTTGTTCCAAGCGCTGAGCAGCAGAGTCCCCCTTTAAAAAATTTATAAAAGAAAAAAGTAGTAAATAAATAATGCTGATGATAATAATATAATAATAATTATTAATAATAATATCATTATTATTAATAATACTATAATAATAATATTATTATAATACATAATACTATTAATCTTGATTTGTAATGCTACTAAAGATCATGAAAAAAAAAATTGCCATTAAAAAAATAAAATAAAAAAAAGAGATATATATATATATAAAAGAAATCTGATTACTACTGCCACCATACGAGAGCTAGTAATACATGACTGCTTGCACAAGGCCTTTTCCCATTACATCTATGGAGTAAATTATTTATATAGTTATCACAGGGCAAAGTGAACTCCAAATCTAAACCTTAAGGAGTAGTGTAGTGACGGATAACTCATCCCCCTATCAAAAGGATAAGTTTTATAGATTGCTGGGGGTCCGACCGCTGGGACCCCCCGCGATCTCAACAGGGCCCCCGGCAGTCTGCTGGAAGGGGGCGTGCCAACCCCTGCACGGAGCAGCGGATTACACGCCCCCTTCATGTATCCCATAAAGATACATGGAAAGGGCGTGTCGGCCGAGGCTTCCTGTGGGGTCGGAACAACTGCTTCCAGCAGACTGCCGGGGCCCCGGTCAGTAGATTGCCGGGGGTTGCAGCGGTCGGACCCCCTTCCCCCCCCCCCCCCCTTTGGATAGGGGATAAGTTATTTTTCACTGCACTACTCCTTTAACATTAATTGTGTATGTATTAAAATACAGTTCACAAAAACCAAAGTGTGCAATAAATAAACCAAAATGTGAGAAGAATACAAATAAAACTAAATGAGTGAACCAAACAACTGTCCACCATACCAAGGCAGCTGAAAAATATCACCTATCGGCCTACAATGGTAATATACTAAACAATTACAGAAAATGTCCCAACGTGTTTCTCACCATTATGAAAGTATTGAGGTTCATCAGGGGATAGGGGATCAAATCATAAAAAAAAGATTGAGACATGCAGATATTCTATCCAGATACACCAGCTAGACAGATCAAATGGGGATAATACCCCTGGTCCGATTTAAGAAACACCCACTCAGATACTATAAGGCTGGGAAACTCTACACTACAGGGTAGCACAGCACTTTTATATTTTCATTGGAAGTGGTGAATGCGTGAGGAGTAGTAAATGGTCGTGTTTTAGCGTGTCATGTGACTTGCATCACAAAGGAAGGTTGCTATGCTCAAAAGAAATGTAATTGTTTTTATGCCACTTGTTTTGACATAGAGTGAAAACATCGCTCATACTTGATTTGTCATGCTACTAAAGATTGTGACTGGTAATATTATAGGGTAATACCTCTGGCTGGTAAATTATAGGGCACTGACTGGCTGGTAAAATTATAGGGCTCTAACTGTGACTGGTAATATTGTAGGGCACTGTAGCTGACAATATTATGGGGGCACTGTGGCTGGTAAAAATAATGGAATCTTTGGCGAAAGTATGTTTAAAGGGGTACTCCGGTGGAAAACAGTTTTTTTTTTTTTTGTGCCAAAAAGTTACAGATTTGTAAATTACTTCTATTAAAAAAATGTAATCCTTCCAGGACTTATTAGCTGCTAAATACTACCGAGGAAATTCTTTTCTTTTTGGCACACAGAGCTCTCTGCTGACATCACAAGCACAGTGCTCTCTGCTGACACCTCTGTCCATTTTGGGAACTGTCCAGACTAGGAGAAAATCCACATAGCAAACATATGCTACTCTGGACAGTTCCTAAAATGGACAGAGATGTCAGCAGAGAGCACTGTGCTCGTGATGTCAGCAGAGAGCTCTGTGTCCCAAAAAGAAAATAATTTCCTTATAGTATTCAGCAGCTAATAAGTACTGGAAGGATTAAGATTTTTTTATTAGAAGTAATTTACAAATCTGTTCAACTTTCTGGCACCAGTTGATTTACAAAAAAATATATATATATAATTTTTCCACCGGAGTACCCCTTTAAGGTTGGTAATATATAGGGGTGCTGACTATGACTTGCAATATTATGAGAGCGCTGACTGTGGCTGGTGAAGTTATGGGGACACGGACTGAGGCATGCGGTATCATTGGGGCATTGACTGTGGCTAGTAATGGGTAGTGTTGCTCGCGAATATTCGCAATTCGAATATTATTCGCGAATATAGCGCTATATATTCGTAATTACGAATATTCGTTTTTTTTTTTCTTTTCTTTCTTCACAGTACACATCACAGTGATCACCCCTCTCTGCTTCCAGCTTGTGTGGTGTAAAGAAGGCTGTAATACTACCGTGTGAGACTGGCGTGCGATAATTCGCATATGCGAAAATTAGCGCATGCGAATTTTCGCATATGCGAATGTTCGCACATGCTAATGTTCGCATATGCGAATTTTCACGTGCGTTAATTTTGTGTATGCTAATATTCACATATGTTAATTTTCGCATACGCGAATTTACGCATATGCGAAAATAAAACTAGAATATAACGAATATGCGAATATTCGCGAATATATGTCCATATATTCGCGAATATTCGCGAATTCGAATATGGCCTATGCCGCTCAACACTAGTAATGGGGGGGCTTTGACTGTGACCGGCAATTTATTTTAGGGCTTTGACTAATACTATTATGGGGGCACAAATTGTGGCTGGTATTATTTGGAGGGGCACTAACTGTGGCTGGCAATTTTATGAGAGCAAATGCTGTAGCTAGTAAGATTATGGGGGCATGGACTGTGGCTGGTAATATGGGGGCACTGGCAATATTATCATAGTCCAGTTTGTTGCTGGTAATATGGAGGCACTGACTATGGCTTACAATATTATGGCGACATTTACAGTGACTTGACTGTAGCTGATAACATTGTGAAGGCACTGGCTGTGGATGGCATTATTATGGGGTTCAGACTTCTATCCCCACCCATTATTTGTGTTTGCTATGGGTAGACGTACTGTATGTTTATGGGATTTTGACCGTATTCTGGTATATCCCTGGCAGATTTTTCAGATAGTAACATAAATGTGACCGCACAAACCACTTCTATAATTCGGCTATCGTTCCCGGCTGCGCGGTGTAATTACGGATTTCTCACAAAGACGACATTTACTAGAAGAATGTAATTTAGAAAGAATCCGTAATATGCAGCAAAATGGATTTTTTTCGCTGGAATTCAATAATGCTGCATCAAGTCCGAGGCCAATTTATGTCAAGAATCGAGATGTAATAATGAGTAGTCAAAGATCAACCGCGGGACACGCGAAAAATATCCAGGAGGAAGCAGGGAAGGGATTAGGGAACACAAGGTTTTAATTATTCCAATGGAGGCCGGAATGATCATTTCGCACAGTAGGCCCGTAGCTTCGGGGCAGGATCACCAGAGATGCAGAGATTTCCCTGCAAGGCTTGTATGAGAAAGAATGAGGCAAAGCAGGGGGCACAGGATCAGCAAGTATTGTCTGATCACATTAAGAATTAGTGTAAGGGCGAAGGTGTCATAAAGGCGTCATAGTGGTGGCCAAATTGGGTGCCATGGGGCTCTTGAGTCTGATTTCTTTTAAGACTCATACGTACTCATACAAAATGAGTGTCATCTCAGGTTATCCCAGGTTGCAGTGAGGCCCGAGACATTACATCAATAGTCAAGTGATCAGAGGGAGCCTGTCTTTGCTTCAATAGGGTGGAGCAACAGCTGAAGGCACCCTGGTAAGAAAACACTGGTCTATTGCACTGAAGGGAGCACAGGTGTGTTTCAATGGGTGGGGTGACTGATGTGTGGGAGGGAGAAAAGTGACCTCACACTTACAAACAAGGAATCATGGGATTTGTAGTTTGAGAGAACAAACTCCAGCCGGTTCACAGAAAGATAGCCTCAGTGTTATGGTAATCTCACAAAACCGCTCCAAACGCTGGAGCTGGCGCCGGGAGCTCGTGACGTTATAGCCGCGTCCCCTCATGATGTCACGCCCCGCCCCCTCAATGCAAGTCTATGGGAGGGGGCGTGACAGCCGTCACGACCCTTCCCATAGACTTGCATTGAGGGGTGGGGCATGACGCCATGAGGGGGCGGGGCTATGATGTCACGAGTTTCCGGCGCCAGCTCCAGCGTTTGGAGCGGTTTGTTCCAAAGGTTGAGCAGCAGAGTACTCCTTTAAGCCCCAAGACAAGCACGGATGCTTCCTAAGCATGTCCATTACTGTCTGGGAGATACGTTCTAGAATCACCTTATGGTGGATAACCCCTTTAAAAATACTTTATATTAAAGAAGATGTTTTTACCCAGATCCAGTTTGCTGAAATTTATGTTGTTTCTATATTGATTTACTTCAGGTCATACCAGGAAGAGGGTGGGAGCTGGTTTTGTTAAAGAGTTACAAAACGTAAAACGGTCTTAAAAACAAGGCTGACGCGTTTCGGACATACTATCCGAAACTCGTCAGTCATGTTTTTAAGACCGTTTCATGTTTAGTAACTCTTTTGTATGTGCTACATAAAGAATTGGGATTTTTTGGGACGATATATCCCCATAGCAAACCTCTTCTACTCTGTGCAGTTCCCGAGACAAGCAGAGATGTCAGCAGAGAGCACTGTTGCCAGACAGAAAACAACAACTCAAATTCAGCAGCTGATAATTATTGAAACGATTAAGATTTTTTAATAGAAGTAATTTACAAATCTGTTTAACTTTCTGGAGCCAGATGATATAAAAAAAAAGTTTTTTCCTGGAATACCCCTTTAATCCTCCTGGAAATGTATAAATAAATGGGCGTTACCTTTCCCCTTTCAATGGGGCGCATCTCTATACTCTCCGACTTCATCCAATCAATTCTGACAGCGTCAGTCTGCCCAGGGACACACCCCTAGTGTTGCTCACGAATATTCGCAATTTGAATATTTGTTGCAAATATCGCATATTCGCGGATATTATGAATTTTGCAATTAAAATTCGCTATTACGAATATTCGTCTTTTTTTCAAACTGTTTTAAAAACTGAGCACATTGTAGGGATCTCCTTCGGCTGATGAATGCAATGCTTGTATCATATCATTAAAGACCCAGGGATTAGACTGTGAGGCGAAAGGTTTATGCATGCGAATATTCGCATTGCGAATATTCACAATATGAATGTTCGCAATGCGAATATTTGTGGAAATTCCGCCCTACTTATGCCTGTGAGCCAATGAGAGTTCTGAAAGCACAGTTGTCAGAGCTTAGCAACGTCCCTAGCAACATCCCTCGCATGATGTTATAGCGCGCATGCGCAGACGAGCGAAATTTTCCTATTTCGTATTCGCAATAGCGAAATTTCGCAATTCAAAAAAACGGCACGAATATAACGAATATTCTAATTTCACCAATATGGGACGAATATTCATCCTCATATTAGCGAAATATCGCGAAATTGAATATGGCATATGCCGCTCATCACTACACACCCCTATTCACAATGTGTGGTGGCCCAGTACAGGAGTTGCACCCCTGTACCATTGCTGCCCTGTCAGGTGACCTCTGGGCCCCCCTGGCAGCCACTCTTCCACAAATCGTCAAAACGTCAAAACCTTGTAAGCTACATACGGGGTGAAGTCTGTGAAGTCAGTCTAGTCAAGTCAGTCAAGATCAGTCTGTATCAAGTCAGCGTGGGCCTGCAGCAAATTGTCCAAATTCACTATAAGTCCCAGCGAGCCCTAGAGTCTATAAAGTCACTGGTCACCTCCTTGGGCCTAACTGAGCTGTCAGGACTATTACACCTGTCTACCTCAGTAAAGCTACCATTGTTCCGTAACTTGGCATCGAAAGTCATTATTTGCCCTGTGCCTAGCCCAGGATCCAGCGGTATACCTCCGGGTGGTGAAGAGGTTAAACCATGCCCTGGCGTCACGAATACGAGGTTAATGCCATCTGCCCCTAGGGTAATAACATCTGCCCTCATCACACCTCACCACAAATGGTAATGGTATCAGCCAGTTGTCAATAAACTGATACATTTCCCAGAAGGATAACAGAGGAACAGCTAAGAGAAGAATCGTTGTATCACTGGGAAATACAAGTGTTTCCCGAAACAAGTTCTTCATTCTAATGGACTCAGCACTCAACCTTTCTCCTGTTATTCCTCCTGGAAATGTAGAAATAGATAGGCGTTACCTTTCCCCTTTGTCACTTTGGCATGTCCCTACATTCTCTGACATCATCCAATCATTGCTTTGCAAGGACACGCCCCTCTTTACAACGACAATGGTATTGGCCAGTTGTCAATGCATTCATACATTTCCCAGAGGAATAATAGAGGAACGGTGCAGGGAAGATTTTTCCTATCATGGAGAAAACAAGGGGAAGATTTATCAAATCCTGTGTAAAGACAGAGTGGTGCAGTTGTCCACGGCAACCAATCAGATCGCTCCTTTCACTTTTAAAGAGACCTGTGAAAAATGAAAGAAGCGAACTGATTGGTTGGGCAACTGTACCACTCTGTCTCTACACAGGTTTTAATGTCTCTACACAGAGTTTGAACGGAATCTCCGCTCGCAGATTTCCGCGAGCAGAGATTCCGCCGTCCCCGTTGATGGCTATGTAGTGCTGGTGGACTTCCGCGCAAGGAATGAACGTGTTCTTTCTTTGCGTGGAACAATTTCAGCGGCAGAATTGTCCGCCGCTGAAATTCTGCAGTGTGAACGGGTCTCGCGGAAGACCTATTCACACTGATGTTTATGTTCACAGCGCGTAATTCCGATCGCGGAGTTCCGGGGGAATTACGTTGTGTGAACCTTCCCTTATCAAAACCTGTCCAGAGGAAAACTTGCCCAGTTGCCCATGGCAACCAATCAAATCGCTTCTTTCATTTTTAACAAGGCCCCTGCAAAATGAAAGAAGCAATCTGATTGGTTGCTATGGGCAACTGGGCAACTTTTCCTATGCACAGGTTTTGATAAATTCCCATCAAAACAAGCCTAATCCAGTCTTTTCTTCTCAGTACCCGGCCTGAAGTTTATTTGGCAAGTTCTTTCTTTACTTTTCGTCTTCCATTTCGAACATTCCGCATTCTTCCCAGTGTTTATTCGGATAAACAAGAAGTATTATTTTTGGATTAATTGACTGGAAACTGGACCCATAAAAAAAATCAGCCTGTTATAGATATGAATTACGTGCGTTACGTGCATTATTGAGGAAAAGTTATCCTCTTTCCCAGTGGTCTCCAACCAGGGTGCCTCCAGCTGTTGCAAAACTACAACTCCCAGCATGCCCAGACAGCCGAAGAAGTCATTTACAGATCTGTTTAACTTTTTGGCACCAATTTATGAAAAAAAAATAAAAATATTTTTTAACATGGCCGGATAAAATAACAAGTAACAATAATATATAGTGCTCAAATTACAAAAAGCATAATTTACTGCCCAAAGAGTGCCACCATATAGTCCCCCAAATGACAATACCTTAAAGGGGTACTCCACTGCTCAGTGTTTGGAACAAACTGTTCAGAACGCTGGAGTCGGCGCCGTGAATTTGTGACGTCATATGTATGTATTCATCTGAAACCCCTTACTGGTTGGGCTACCAATCAACCCTTCCACCTAATCCTATCAGATCAACCAATCAGATCGCTCCTTTCATTATTCACAGGCCTTTTCAAAAATGAAAGAAGTGATCTGATTGGTTGCTATGGGCAACTCAGCAACTTTTCCTCTGCGCAAGTTTTGATGAATCCCCCTGTATGTAGTTGCAATGGGGTTTGAAGGTGATGGTGTATGGGGCAGGTGTTATAACCCCTTAATGTTCGTGACGCCACGGCATGGTGTTCCCGGTGACCACCCGAACGGTAGTACCGCCATCCCAAGGTTAGGCAGGGCAATAATAATCTAAGACTTGCTGGGACTTGCAGTGTTTGGACAGACTTCAACACAGCCACGCTGACTATAATAGACTTGACTGTAGGTAGACTGTAGGTAGGACTTTACTTACTGGCATGTGGCTGCTGGTTAGGCTTGAGGCCTCCAGATGTGCTGGACACTGGCTCTGAGACGTCTGGTCTTTACTGTGCCTCAGAATCTAAGAGTCGGATTGTAGTACCTCCCCCTCTTATAAAGGGGGGCTGAGCAAGGAGCCCATAGGTCACCTGGTTAGCCGGTCAACTGGTTAGCTGGTGCTCCCTAGGTAACAAACTTGTGACAACAACATCATGTGACTAACTCAAAGGCCCTTTATATATAATACACCTAATATACAGATAACACAATGGGGGAGACACTGCAGGAGATCCCCTAGGACACAGAGGGACTCAACCTGACAGGGCCTAAGTACTGTACGGGACTCAGGGGTCAAGTCCTGGGAAAAAAGTGTGGTAACTCACCCTAGATTTCCACTTAAAGGAGTACTAGACATCTTATGCCCTATCCAAAAGGATAGGGGATAAGATGTCTGATCCCGGGGTCCCGCTGCTGGGCACCCCCACCTTCTCCCTGCTGCTCCTGGCTTTTGTTTAGAGCGTTGGGTGCAGCGCCAGAACATCACGGTCACGACCCCTCAATGAAAGTCTATGGACTCCTGCTAATGGGAACTGCGTTCCTGCTGTGGAAAAAGTGCAGCAACTCCGTTCCCATGAGTTCCTGCAGGACTTGAGCCCTGATGGGACTGTATCCCATACTGGGACATAACAGCAACATCATCACCTCTACTATAGCCATTGTCACCTACTTCTTTGTATGGACAATGTTGGATTACACAGTAAATACATACCGTGTTTCCCCGAAAATAAGCCCTACCCCGAAAGTAAGCCCTAGCAGGATTATCAGGGTGGGCTGCAAAATAAGCCCTACCCCGAAAATAAGACCTAGGCCAGGGGTAATCAACTGGCGGACCGCGGTCCTGCCCCCGGCTGCTAAGCAACAGAAGGAGGTCCCGCCGCAGCCAAGAGCTGCAGCTTCCGTACGGTATAAAGGTGGGGAAGTGCTGGTCTCCGCTGGGGATGAAATGTGTAAGGTACTGTAGTTTATTATGGCAGAGGGGTGGGGGGCACTTTAGGAGTGGGGAGGACAACGGGGGAAGGGGAGGATGGGGGGCTGTAGCAGTGTGGAGGATGGGGGGCTGTAGCAGTGTGGCGGATGGGGGGCTGTAGCAGTGTGGAGGATGGGGGGCTGTAGCAGTGTGGAGGATGGGGGCTGTGGGAGGATAGGGGGCTGTAGCAGTGTGAAAGATGGGGGGGGGGGGGGTGCGGCATCCTCCACACTGCTACAGCCCCCCATCCTCCACACTCCTACAGCCCCCCATCCTCCACACTCCCACAGCCCCCCATCCTCCACACTCCCACAGCCCCCCATCCTCCACACTCCCACAGCCCCCCATCCTCCCACAGCCCCCATCCTTCCACAGCCCCCATCCTCCACACTCCTGCAGCCCCCCATCAATAAATAAGCCCTGCCCTGAAAATAAGCCCTAGTGTGTTTTTTGGGACTAAAATTAATATAAGATCCGGTCTTATTTTCGGAGAAACACGGTATAAGCATTGGAAACATCTACTGCTGTGACATCACATTGTACAAGGAAAACCCTGCAACATCACATCTGCCCCAAGGGTCCCTCCATCCCTGGTGAACAACATGTTCCATAATGAATGTCTAAGCCTCATCATTCTGCCATGACGTCTTGGAGAAGGATCCAACCCCTTGTTGTCCGCATTAAAGACATCTTAATTATTTCCTCAGATCCAATTAAAAGTTTCACTAAGACATAAGACATATAAGGAAGAACATTCCTCTGAGGTTGGGTCATACATTCCTGGCCTCCTGCAGTGGGCTCCGAGGCTTCATCCCTGCTTCTGATTAGATAACTGCAGCCAGTCACCATGATGGCAGACGAGATGATGGGGACGGGCAAAAATTCTTCTTAAACATATTTATAACATTTATATCGTATTGACAGACATTAAAGGGGCACTCCACTGGAAAACATTATTTTTTTTTTTTTTTTTTTTTTTAAATCAACTGGTGCCAGAAAGTTAAACAGATTTGTAAATGACTTCTATGAAAAAACTCATAATCCTTCCAGTACTTATCAGATGTGGTATGATCCACAGGAAGTTCTTTTCTTTTTGGATTTATTTTCTGTCTGACCACAGTGCTCTCTGCTGACACCTCTGTCCATTTTAGAAACTGTCCAGAGCAGGAGCAAATCCCCATAGCAAACCTCTCCGTCTCTGAACAATTCCTAAAATAGACAGGGGTGTCAGCAGAGAGCACTGTGGTCAGACAGAAAGGAAATTCAAAAAGAAAATAACTTCCTGTGGAGCATATAGCAGCTGATAAGTACTGGAAGGATTAAAGGGGTTATCAACTGGCTCCAGAAAGTTAAACAGATTTGTAAATTACTTCTATTAAAAAAAAAATCTTAATCCTTTCAGTACTTATGAGCTGCTGAAGTTGAGTTGTTCTTTTCTGTCTAAGTGCTCTCTCTGATGACACGTGTCTCGGGAACCGCCCAGTTAAGAAGCAAATCCCCATAGCAAACCTCTTCTACTCTGTGCAGTTCCCGAAACAAGCAGAGATGTCAGCAGAGAGCACTGTTGCCAGACAGAAAACAACAACTCAACTTCAGCAGCTGATAATTATTGAAAGGATTAAGATTTTTTAATAGAAGTAATTTACAAATCTGTTTAACTTTCTGGCACCAGTTGATTTAAATTTTTTTTTTTCCATTGAGGTACCCCTTCAAAGCCTGATTTTTCAGGACACCTTTGTTTTTTTTTAACCATTCACTTGTGGTGTTTGTGTGCACTGTATGGGTGTGTTATGTGGGCACTTTATGGTTGTAATTGTTGACATTTTTCAGTACTGTTTTTGGGCACTGCTTATTAGTATAATTTAGTCATTGTATTGCATTCCAGTGTAACTTGGGCTGTTTTTTTTATCTAAGTATGTTTAGGTATTGTCATTTGGGGCACTATATGGTGGCACAATTTTATCACTTTGGTATTATTAGGACAGTAGATTAGTGTTGAGCGGCATAGGCCATATTCGAATTCGCGAATATTCGCGAATATATGGACGAATATTCGTCATATATTCGCGAATATTCGCATATTCGTTATATCCGTTTTATTTTCGCATATGCGAATATTCGCGTATGCGAAAATTATCATATGTGAATATTAGCATATGCAAAATTAGCATGTGCGCAAATTCGCATATGCGAACATTAGTATATGCTAATTTTCGCATATGCGAATTTTTCGCGCACCAGTCTCACACAGTAGTATTACAGCCTTCTTTACACCGCACAAGCTGGAAGCAGAGAGGGGTGATCACTGTGATGTGTACTGTGAAGAAAAAAAAAAAAAAAAACACGAATATTCGTAGTTACGAATATATAGCGCTATATTCGCGAAATTCGCGAATTCGCGAATATGCGATATTCGCGAATAATATTCGAATTGCGAATATTCGCGAGCAACACTACAGTAGATGATGCTATTTATTATTTGGGTACTGTATGGTAGTATTATTTATGGTATTTAATGTATTGCAATGTCTAAGGGTACGTTCACACGCGCAGATTTTTTAGTGAGTTTTCCGCTGCATATTTGAAAGTGGGCGGGCTCTTCTCGGTTGTCCGCAGCAGATTTTCAGCCACAAATCCGCCACAGTCCCTACTGACTTCAATTGGGCTTGCGGCGGATTTTCCACAGTGTACTTTTCACCGCGGAAAATCGGCTGCGGACAGCCAAGAAGAGCCCGCCCACTTTCAAATACGCAGCAGAAAACCTGCTAAGAAAAAGTACCCTAACACCGTGGCCCTCCAGATGTTGCAAAACTTCAACTTCAGTTTCAGACACAGACTGTGTCAGCAGAGAGCACTGTGGTCAGACTAGAAAGAACTACACAACTTCCTCTGGAGCATACAGCAGCTGATAAGTACTGGAAGGATTAAGATTTTTAAATTGAAGTAATTTACAAATCTGTTTAAAGCTGATTTGAAAATGTATTTTCCTCTAGAACAGTGGTCTTCAACCTGCGGACCTCCAGACGTTGCAAAACTACAACTCCCAGCATGCCCGGACAGCCGTTGGCTGTCTGGGCATGCTGGGAGTTGTAGTTTTGCAACATCTGGAGGTCCACAGGCTGGAGACCACTCCTCGAGAGTATCTCTTTGGGGAACTGGGTGATAGAGGCTTCTAGGCAATTGCCCCTTTTGCCCTCCCTATAATTTGCCTGTGGCTAAACATATGAGTAGCACTTGTCTTGTCCTTAAGATGCACATAACAGACTTTGCACAGTACAACTTCTCTCCCATTATATGCTGTAGTTGTCATTTAGAAAGAGTAACGTTCATCCTATAAAGACGACCTCAGGTATTCCAGGAATTAGGGAATATTTTTGACACTGCCTGTTCCTTTGCATTAAAGGGGTACTCCGCTGCTCAGTGTTTGGTACAAACTCTTCCGAACGCTGGAGCCGGCGCCAGGAGCTCGTGATGTCATAGCCCCGCCCCTTCATGATGTCACGTCCCACCCCCTCAATGCAAGTCTATGGGAGGGGGCGTGACATCTATGGGAGCTAGATCATTCTGTTTTCACAACAGCTGGAGGCACCCTGGTCAGAAAACACTGGTCTATTGCACTGAAGGGAGCACAGGTGTGTTTCAATGGGTGGGGTGGCTGATGTGTTGGAGGGAGAAAAGTGACCTCACACTTACAAACAAGGAATCATGGGATTTGTAGTTCGAGAGAACAAACTCGAACAGGAAATAGCCGGTTCACAGAAAGATAGTCTCCGTGTTATGGTAATCTCACAACAAAGCCATTAAAGGGGTACTCTCGTGGAAACCTTTTTTTTTTTTATTTAAATCAACTGGTGCCAGAAAGTTAAACAGATTTGTAAATCACTTCTATTAAAAAAAATATCCTTCCTGTACTTTTTAGGGGCAGTATACTAAAGAGAAATCGAAAAAAGAAATTCATTTCCTCTGATGTCCTGACCACAGTGCTCTCTGCTGACCTCTGCTGTCCATTTTAGGAACTGCCCAGAACAGGAGAAAATCCCGATAGCAAACATATGCTGCTCTGGACAGTACCTAAAATGGACAGCAGAGGTCAGCAGAGAGCATTTCTTTTTTTGTATTTCTCATTAGTATACAGCCCCTAAAAAGTACTGGAAGAATTAACATTTTTTGGGCTTTTGGCTTTCTGGCACCAATTGATTTAAAAAAAAAAAAAAAAAGTTTTCCACGGGAGTACCCCTTTTAAAGGGGTACTTTGCTGCTCAGCGTTTGGAACAAACTGTTCCGAATGCTGGAGCCGGGAGCTTGTGACGTCATAGCCCCACCCCTCATGACATCATGCCCCGCCCCCTCAATGCAAGTCTATGGAAGGGGGCGTGACATCCGTCACGCCCCCTCCCATAGACTTGCATTGAGGGGTGGGGCGTGATGCCATGAGGGGGCAAGGATATGACATCACGAGCTCCCGGCGCCGGTTCCAGCCTTCGGAACGGTTTGTTCCAAACGCTGATCATCGGAGTGCCCCTTTAAGCAGGCAATAATTCTGGATATATGATCAGCAAATATTGTACATATGATGTTATCTGCCTGTAGGTGAAATATCATTGATCCGTCCTATAGACTTCCTGGTTCTATCCACTTCCGTACAATGCTTGGTAGCCAGATTACAGTGTACACGTGAGTTTCTGAATGTTATACTGCCATATATGTATTATTAAAGGGGTATTCCAGGAAAAACTTTTTTTTTATATATCAACTGGCTCCAGAAAGTTAAACAGATTTGTAAATAACTTCTATTAAAAAATCTTAATCCTTTCAGTACTTATGAGCTTCTGAAGTTAAAGTTGTTCTTTTTTGTCTAAGTGCTCTCTGATGACACGTGTCTCGGGAAACGCCCAGTTTAGAAGAGGTTTGCTATGGGGATTTCCTTCTAAACTGGGCGTTTCCCGAGACGTGTCATCAGAGAGCACTTAGACAGAAAAGAACAACCTTAACTTCAGAAGCTCATAAGTACTGAAAGGATCAAGATTTTTTAATAGAAGTAATTTACAAATCTGTTTAACTTTCCGGAGCCAGTTGATATATATAAAAAAAAGTTTTTTTCCTGGATAACCCCTTTAAATAATTGGTTATATCAGCTGTTTAGGAGGCTGGAACGTTGTATGAAATTGGCTTTTACAATGGGAATTTTTACCAACCTGACAACTAATGGCTGAAACGTGGAATTCATTGTGTTTATTGCAAAACGGGATATTGCACAATGGTTGTTACAGCAGATGCCGGTCCTGAACGAAGGGGAAGAGGGACAGGGATGACTTATAAGACCTGCAAATAAATCTGGGTTCATGCAGTTGTATGGTTGTCAGGTATATGGATGAGCACTGGCTACCAGTCACCAGAGAATAACTACTCTCTTACATAAGATATAGGTTATCCAGGAAAAAACTTTGTTTATTTATTTATTAATTATTATTTTTTTTATATCAAATGGCTCCTGAAAGTTATACAGATTTGTAAATGACTTCTATTAAAATAATCCTTCCAATAATTATCAGCTGCTGAAGTTGAGTTGTTCTTTTCTGTCTGGCAACAGTGCTCTCTGCTGACATCTCTGCTTGTCTCGGGAACTGCACAGAGTAGAAGAGGTTTGCTATGGGGATTTGCTTCTACTCTGGACAGTTCCCGAGACAGGTGTCATCAGAGAGCACTTAGGCAGAAAAGAACAACTCAACTTCAGCAACTCATAAGTACTGAAAGGATTAAGATTTTTTTTAATAGAAGTAATTTGCAAATCTGTTTAACTTTCTGGAGCCAGTTGATATATATGCAATTTTTTTTTTCTGGATAACCCCTTTAACATTGAGTATAGTATAGTAATTTATATACATATACTGTACACCACATCCAACACACTAAAACTTTGTATCCCCTGAGGCGACAATGACCTCCATATACTAACCACTAGGAGGATGTAATACCCTGCACTGTATACTGGTCACCACAATGTGATACATTGTGGTGACCAGTATACAGTGCAGGGTATCACATTGTGGTGACCAGTATACAGTGCAGGGGATCACATTGTGGTGACCAGTATACAGTGCAGGATATCACATTGTGGTGACCAGTATACAGTGCAGGGTATTACATTGTGGTGACCAGTATACAGTGCAGGGTAATACCCTGCACTGTATACTGGTCACCACAATGTGATATCCTGCACTGTATACTGGTCACCACAATGTGATCCCCTGCACTGTATACTGGTCACCACAATGTGATACCCTGCACTGTATACTGGTCACCACAATGTAATACCCTGCACTGTATACTGGTCACCACAATGTGATATCCTGCACTGTATACTGGTCACCACAATGTGATCCCCTGCACTGTATACTGGTCACCACAATGTGATATTCCCATATTTGCTAATAGGTTCTGTAATAAACATAATAAAAACAAAAAAAATAATAATAAAAAAACAAACTATAGAGCCCTTTATCTCTCTGTACAGGGCTCCAAATCCTCTTCATATCATTGTCCTGTTATTTTGGGTGGATTTCCCCTTTTGTTTGTGGTTTATGGGACAACGTAATCTTCTTATATTTAATAATGAGAATCCAAAAATCCTCCCCTGAGGGAACACAATGTCACCCTGCCTCCTTCTTCTTCCCAATATTCGTACATTCCATTCCGGGCCATCTGATACCTGTTGGCATTTACAAGGAGACTTTATCTTCCATATCACTAATTCTTTTTCGGCTACTGGCTGGAATTTCACCTGGCCCGATCCTTACTATTACAGTAAACCTATGGAATCCTAAATATGCCTTTAATTTGGTGTCTGCAAACGGCAACATTGCCCCGAATTCTTTGATTTGTGAACGTGGAGAAGTCTTAGCTGTGAGGTCTGTATACATGGATGGGTTGTGTTACATCCTGGGTGAGAGGGGATGGTATGTGATGGCGGAATAATAGATTAAAAGGGACAAATCCTCCTTGTTTTACACTGCAATACGGATTGTGTTTATATAGGGGATATGTACTACAGAGGGCGACCCTGGACCCCCTACAGAGACTACGGGGAAGGGGCCAATCAGGATGGTTATATTTCAACTTCTCTGGTGGCATAAAGCAGAGGAAGGGTCTATCTATCTATCTATCTCATATCTATCTATCTCATATCTATCTATCTATTTCATATCTATCTATCTAATATCTATCTATCTATCTATCTCATATCTATCTATCTATCTATCTATCCTCTATCTATCTCATATCTATCCATCTCATATCTATCTATCTATCTCATATCTATCTTTCTATCTCATATCTATCTATCTCATATCTATCTATCTATCTACTGGATATACAATCATGGCCGTAAATGTTGGCACCCCTGAAATTTTTCTAGAAAATGAAGTATTTCTCACAGAAAAGGATTGCAGTAACACATGTTTTGCTATACACATGTTTATTCCCTTTGTGTGTATTGGAACTAAACCAAAAAAGGGAGGAAAAAATGCAAATTGGGCATAAAGTCACCAAACTCCAAAAATGGGCTGGACAAAATTATTGGCACCCTTTTAAAATTGTGGGAAAAAAAAGATTGTTTCAAGCATGTGATGCTCCTTTAAACTCACCTGGGGCAAGTAACAGGTGTGGGCAATATAAAAATCACACCTGAAAGCAGATAAAAAGGAGAGAAGTTCACTTAGTCTTTGCATTGTGTGTCTGTGTGTGCCACACTAAGCCTGGACATCAGAAAGAGGAGAAGAGAACTGTCTGAGGACTTGTAACCTTGAGATTGTTGACATTTTTCCACAATTTTGGTTCTCAAGTCCATCTCCAGACATCAAGATTTGCCTTTGTCCACAGTGCGCAACATTATCATGAAGTTTGCAACCCATGGCACTGTAGCTAATCTCCCTGGGCATGGACGGAAGAGAAACATTGATGAAAGTTGTCAACGAAGGATAGTCCGGATGGTAGATAAGCAGCCCCAAACAAGTTCCAAAGATATTCAAGCTGTCCTGCAGGCTCAGGGAGCATCAGTGTCAGCGCGAACTATTCATCAACATTTAAATGAAATGAAATGCTATGGCATGATGTTTTGGGGTTGTTTTGCTGCCTCTGGCACTGGGTGCCTTGAATGTGTACAAGGCATCATGAAATCTGAGGATTACCAATGGATTTTGGGTCGCCCAGTGTCAGAAAGCTGGGTTTGCGTCCGACATCTTGGGTCTTCCAGCAGGACAATGACCCCAAACATATGTCAAAAAGCCCCCAGAAATGGATGACAACAAAGCGCTGGAGAGTTCTGAAGTGGCAACAATGAGTCCAGATCTAAATCCCATTGATCACCTGTGGAGAGATCTTAATATTGCTGTTGGGAAAAGGCGCCTTCCAATAAGAGAGACCTGGAGCAGTTTGTAAAGGAAGAGTGGTCCAACATTCCGGCTGAGAGGTGTAAGAAGCTTATTGATGGTTATAGGAAGCCACTGATTTCAGTTATTTTTCCAAAGGGTGTGCAACCAAATATTAAGTTAAGGGTGCTAATCATTTTGCCCAGCCCATTTTTGGAGTTTGGTGACATTATGTCCAATTTGCTTTTTTTCTTCCCTTTTTTGGTTTAGTTCCAATACACACAAAGGGAATAAACATGTGTATAGGAAAACATGTGTTACTGCAATCCTTTTCTGTGAGAAATACTTCATTTTCTAGAAAAATTTCAGGGGTGTCAACCTTTATGGCCATGACTGTATCTCATATATCTGTATCTATCTATCTCATATTTATCTATCTATCTCCTATCTGTCTGTCTATCTAGCCAACTATCTCCTATCTCTCTCTCTCTTTATCTCTCTCAGATCTATCTATTTTATATCTACTCTATCTATTCCATATCTGTGTAAAATAAAGGGGTACTGTAAATTGTAAAATCAACTGGTGCCAAAAAGTTAAGCAGAGTTGTAAATTACTTCTATTAAAAAAAATCTTAATCCTTCTAGTACTTATCGGCTGCTGTATGCTCCACAGGAAGTTCTTTTCTCTTTGAATTTATTTCCAGTCTGACCACAGTGCTATCTGCTGACACCTCTGTCCATGTCAGGAACTTCATCTGTAGTATACAGCAGCTGATAAGTACTGAAAGGATTAAGATTTTTTAAATAGAAGTAATTTACAAATCTGTTTAACTTTCTGGCACCAGTTGATTAAAAAGTTTTTTTTGACCAGAGTACCCCTTTAAGGGCTACCTCATCAGGATGTGATTCCATCTGAATGCAACAGCTGCAACATGGAAATGCACGCTAACAGTGATACAAACCACATAGATTAAGTGTGAAATTTATTTAAAAATTTGTCTACCTGCAGCCACCAGCAGGGGGAGCTTAGGAGCTTGCTGTATACTGATCTACTAGGAGCTTGGTTTAACCACAATGAAAAGTATATTAAAAATGGAGCGGTCAAATGTCTTTATGGTATGTCAAGCTATAAGGATATAGAAGAATCCAGCCAATCCTATAGCTATAAAAGGAAGCTGAACAGCATAGTCTCCAAACTGTGGACCTCCAAATGTTGCAAAACTACAACTCCTAGCATGCTCGGACAGCCAACTGCTGTCCGGGCATGCTAGGAGTTGTAGTTTTGCAACATCTGGAGGTCCACAGTTTGGAGACCACTGCTTTGGGTCTAGTTTGCTTGGTCCTTAAAGATATTTGACATGTTCCTCTCCATTGCACCTCCAGTATGGTACATTTGTATGAAGAGTGTGTGCTACTCGTACATTGCCCACCGAGGGGTCATAAAACCACAAAAAAAAAACATATTTAAAAACTAAATATCTCCTTCATTGGTGGATCATGTGACATCCAGCACATTTTCTCTGGGTTAATAAATTAAAGCTGTTGAGCCGGAGAGAACTGTTGACAGTAAGATGGGGTCACAAGTGCACAAAAACTGAGAGAGAAGCTGAGAAATTGGTATTTTATTGTAGGAAAGGCAGGTTTGGGCCGCTTCCTGGGTCACACTCTATTTTCAGACTAGCCCAGGTCAGCACAGGTGCTGAAGACAGCTTGTCACTGAGCTTTTAAACTTGGTGAGGCTGTGAGGAACCTGCACCCCTGGTATAAATCTGGAGGTTTTCAGCCTCAAAAAGGAGACTACAAAGTATACAACAAGTAAACAAAATCGGAGGGAGAAGCTGAGAACATGTGCAGGTTCTTTTGTTGTCCCATGTGTTATGTTAGAATTTTTTATACGGCGTGTGAGACATTCACCAGAATGGCGGACAGGCATTGCTGTATTTCTCAAAGGTACCTGTTGGATTTGGGTACCAGGTTTTAGGATGCTCATATCTCATCCAGGGAAAGCTGCGCAAGATATGAGAGATCTAGAAAGAGTTAAAATCCCTGGCAAGACTTTGCTTGCTAGGGACTTTGGTAAGTCCTGTTATCCGGCCTGGACTTTTATTGCATAAAAGGCAGGTTTCGGCCACTTCATGGTTTACTCTTGGTTTTCAGGCTAGCTCAGATCAGCACAGGTGCTGAAGACAGCACATTACCGGGCTTTAAAACTAGGTGAGTCTGCAGTGAGGCTGTCAGGAACCTACATCCCTGGTTTCAATCTGGAGGTTTGCAGCCTCAAAAAGGAGTCTTAGTGACTTGTGTGAGTAACATATTTGTTGGTTTACTTTGTATGGCGGCTGGTAGTAAGCCACCTGTATAGACAGGGAAGAGATCTGTATAGTCTTGAGTGTGAAAGTTGTATTTCTTTTGTTATTGAAATATAAGGACAGGAGAAGCCCTGTTTTACATGTTACTTGCGTGTCCCTGTACCTGGCTGCTATTCTGCCGCTTTCTGACTGGTTCTACAGAGCTAATCTCCCACAGGTGATACATGAAATAACTCCACTCCTGAGGAAGTGCAAGGGGTGCTGTTACTCATTGAAGAGACCAAATGGAGACAAATATTTAAACAATACAACAATACCCTTCCAGTCTCTTAAGTGTTTTAAATTGTTTTACAGAGTAAATGCCTATAGGTGGCACTAGAGAGAGTTTGTTTTTCCATTTAGAGTACAGCTAATCTTTATACTTTTGCCCAATGATTGGATCTCAGTGATGGTCTCCTGCTTTTCTGATAATACTACATTTGTACAGTAGTCATAACTAGAAGTCAGGGAAGACATCCTCCTTAATACAGAACGGGATAAAGCATTGCTCTGATATTTTCCTCATTGTCCCACAAGGGTAACTGTATGGGTGTGTAGAATTCATATACATAGATCAGTGGTCTCCAAATTGTGAACCTGCAGATGTTGCAGAACTACAACTCCCAGCATGCCCGGACAGCCGTTGGCTGTCCGGGCATGCTGGCAGTTGTAGTTTTGCCATGGCTAGAAGTCAACAGTTTTGAGACCACTGTCACAAAATGGGATATGAGGTTGGGGATATGAGGTTGGGGGTATGAGGTTGGGGGTATGAGGTTGGGGGTATGAGGTTGGGGGTATGAGGTTGGGGGTATGAGGTTGGGGGGTATGAGGTTGGGGGGTATGAGGTTGGGGGGTATGAGGTTGGGGGGTATGAGGTTGGGGGGTATGAGGTTGGAGGGTATGAGGTTGGAGGGTATGAGGTTGGAGGGTATGAGGTTGGGGGGTATGAGGTTGGGGGGTATGAGGTCGGGGGGGTATGAGGTCGGGGGGGTATGAGGTCGGGGGGGTATGAGGTCGTGGGGGTATGAGGTCGTGGGGGTATGAGGTCGTGGGGGTATGAGGTCGTGGGGGTATGAGGTCGGGGATATGAGGTTGTGATATGAGCATGAAATGTGAGGTTTGGATATGAGGATGGGATATTAGGTCGGGATATGAGGATGGGATAGGATTATGGGATAAGGGCTGTATATAAGGACTGGATATAAGGACGGGATATGAGGCCAGGATATGAGGACGAGATGTGAGGTAGAAATATATGGTTGGGGGCATCTTTGTTGCTTTTTCCTCTCGCACAAGGTTTAGGTAGGAAAACCAGGCAATGTCGGTCTCAGCTAGTAGTTATATATAAATTTTTTTTTTTTTTAAACAAAATAGGTCATTTAAAATCCCCCATTTTAAATGACCTATTTTGTTTAAAAAAAATGTATATATAACTACTAGCTGAGACCGACATTGCCTGGTTTTCCTACCTAAACCTTGTGCGAGAGGAAAAAGCAACAAAAAGGGAGGGGGGGGGGGGGGAATAAATAAATTTTGGCCCTGTCTGCCATACAATTCAGCTTTCATCCCAGACCTTAAAACAGGTTAATTTATGTCTAGTATTTAAGTCTGTTTTCCAAAATGAACTGTCAGACTACATTAGGAATAAAAAAATAAAAAAAAGTTTTATTTCTACAAGACTGGGTCTGAATAGTGTGTGTGATTGGGGGTGGGGGGTTAGGTGGGGGTCTGCATTGTGTTAAGGATGAAAAGTACAGTTGGGGTATACTTGATGTAAACTGGTTGACATTTTAATTTATACGTATTCTAAACAGATCCCCGTGGCACACGACTCAATGGAAGGTTGTTAGGTTTGGCGTAAAGACGCCTTGCCATATTAGGCCATCGGGACCGGAGCCAGGGAAACCGGCGGACCTGGCCTTATACATTTCTGCTCGCGCCCAGGCTCTGGTTTCCAATAAAACACTGTTCTCTGTAAACCTGTAAAACGCAGATCCAAATACACAGCGACCTGTCAGGAAGTTTTTTCAAAACTACAACTCCCAGCATGGCCGGACAGCCTTCGGCTGTCCGGCCATGCTGGGAGTTATAGTTTTGCAACAGCTGGAGGTGCCCTGGTTGAGAAACACTGCTCTATAATCTATATCAAAATTCTGCCGGTTGCCCTTGGAAACAGACAGCAGTTATTCTACTTGGTAGTCAGTCACATGACCTGACAGCGCGACGACAGAGAGAGAAATAGAGCTGATTTTTTTCAATAAACAGTGCCATCCCCTGTCCTCAGGTTGTGTGTGTTATTGCAGCTCAGTTCCATTGAAGTGAATGGAGACAAGTTGTGATACCGTAAACAACCTGAGGACGGATGTGGCGCTGTTTTTCTAATACTGGAGAACCCCTTTATTTTAGATTGGACTCCAGACTGATCACCTGATTGAAGAGGCCACGGAGTAGGTGCAAGCACAACAGCCTCTTTGATACTTATCCACTCATTAGTAGTGGATCCTCTGGCTGAGGATGTGGTGTTTGATCACTGCACCTGGTCATCTGGTTTGGGTGTTGGTGCTGGATTTTAACCAGGTGAACTTATTTGACTCATGTGGGTTGTGGCCAGTTTATATAATGTGCTGTTTTAATATATATATATATATATATATATATATATATATATATATATATATATTATAGAAACACCTGTTAGGGGTAGGCCTGGGAGCTACCAGGAGCGATTTAGTACCCCGGTGAAAAACTTTTTTTTTCAAATCAACTGGTGCCAGAAAGTTAAACAGATTTGTAAATTACTTCTATTAAAAAATCTTAATCCTTCCTGTACTTATTAGCTGCTGAATACTACAGTGGAAATTCTTTTCTGTTTGAAACACAGAGCTCTCTGCTGACATCATGACCACAGTGCTCTCTGCTGACATCTCTGTCCATTTTAGGAACTGTCCAGAGTAAAAGGAAATCCCCATAGAAAACATATGCTGTTCTGGACAGTTCCTAAAATGGACAGAGATGTCAGCAGAGAGCACTGTGCTCATGATGTCAGCAGAGAGCTCTGGGTTTCCAAAAGGAAAGAATTTCCTCTGTAGTATTCAGCAGCTAATAAGTACTGGAAGTATTAAGATTTTTTAATAGAAGTAATTTACAAATCTGTTTAACTTTCTGGGACCAGTTGATTTAAAAAAAAAAAAAAGTTTTTCACCGGAGTACCCCTTTAATGAGTCTGAGGAATTCAGTCCTGGGCCAGCTAACTTCCTCTGACACATTAAGCCATATAACTTTCCATGGGTTGGATTGGTGATCACATGATCCAGTTACAGTAATGAAACGCATAGATGTAGCTGCACTGGAATAAAATAAATGGTGCTGTATGACTAGTGCTGGTGAGTGTGCATGATATGGGGGGGGAGTTCCTCTTTCAATATCTTGGCCCCTGGTTAGATTCTTAAACTAGGGAACAGGCTGAAATAGGAGGAAGCAAATAAATATTTAAAGAATACCTGTTATATCACAGAAAAAATGTCTTACATGTCTTAGAAAAATGTATTTTTAATTTGTCTCGCTTCTGTATTTGTCTCACAAATCCCTCTGTTCTGCTGCTCACTTATTCTGACATCCACTGCTCAGAAAGGGGCATGTCTGAGGCAGTCACTGAGCCCCGCCCTCACTCACCATGCATTCACTTCCTCCCCGAGTCTGCTGTGCTGGGTCTCTTCATCCAATCACTGCAGGCTGCTCCGTAATCCCCTCCTTTCTATTTTCATGCTGCAGTCTGATAGACAGGACAGGAGTGAGTACAGAGGAGTGCTAGTCCTGCCCTCACTTCCTGGACTTTGACTGTGCTTCAGCTGGGACAAAGATGATGCTGCAGCCGGACAGGATTATGTTCTGGATGGTATGGGGACCCCTAGTGGTGTTTTTTGTTACGTCATGATTTCTATAAAAAACTAAATGTTTTGCCAAGATGTACAACATATAATAAGTATTTATAAATAATCATAAATATTAAAGAAAGAAATAATATATACATTGTGTAAGTCAAAATAAAAAAAATATCAATATGAAATAAAGCAAATGAAAAGTTACAAATACCATATAAAATAAGAGATGACAGAAACCCAAAAAAGTTGTAAATTTGTGAACCGGTTGATTCCGCTGTCAAATCCAATATTTATATTTCTTAGTCGGGAAATACTTTGGAAAGCATATGGCTCGGCGCTCAGAGCTATAGTCTGGTGACATTGTGCAGACACCATTGGGCTTTCAATCCTATAACACTCATCTACATTCCAAACTTTCATTACAGATTTAAAACTTTTTTTTTTTAAATAAAATAATTGACAACACAAACATGAACATGAAGCAGAGTCGAGCCTGCGCTGGTAATTTTACTGATGATGTTCAGTTCCCCTGCCAGAAAAAACTGTGCAGCCAAATTCTTATGGCTCCAGTGGAATGGAAATTTGCATATAGTAATTTAGGATAATTTGCCTCGACTTAATGTAACTCGCTTGTGATACCATAGACAAGAATAGTATCGTTCGTAGTTATGGTAAACATTGGGTCAAACCATTCCATATTTTTCCCACCTAAATAGCATAGAGCTATACCAATAACTAATAAATTATAACCATATACGCCTAATAATCTAATTTGTAGTTTGAGTGCCTAAAGGGGTACTCCGCCCCTAGACAGCTTATCCCTTATCTAAAGGATAGGGGAAAAGATGTCTGATTGTGGGAGTCCTGCTGCTGGGGACCAACGTGATCTCCCTGAAGCACCTGGCGTTCGTTTAGAGCATCGGGTGCAGTGCCGGAGGCTCGTGACATTACGGTAACGGCCCGCTCATGACTAGTGTTGAGCGGCATAGGCCATATTCGAATTTGCGAATATATGGACGAATATTCGTCATATTCGCGAATATTCGCATATTCGTAATATTCTCGTTTTATTTTCGCATATGCGTACATTTGCTATGCGAAAATTCGCATATAATGAAATTAGTACGGGTGAAAATTCGCATATGCGAAAATTATCATACCAGTCTCACACAGCAGTATTACAGCCTTCTTACACCACATAAGCTGGAAGCAGAGAGGGATGATCACTGTGATGTGTACTGTAAAAAAAAATAAAAAATAAAAAAAAATAAAAAAAAATATTCGTAATTACGAATATAAAGCGCTTTATTTGCGAATATTCGCGAATAAAATTCGAATTGCGAATATTCGCGAGCAACACTTCTCATGACATCACGACCATGTCCCCTCAATGCAAGTCTATGGGAGGGGGCGTGACGTCACGATCTCCCTGCTGCAACCAGCGTTCATTTGGAGCATCGGGTGCAGTGCCAGAGGGTCGTAACTAGTGTTGCTCGCGAATATTCGCAATTCGAATTTTATTCGCGAATATCGCATATTCGCAAATATAGTGCTATATATTCGTAATGACGAATATTCGTTTTTTTTTGTTTTTTTTTTTACAGTACACATCACAGTGATCATTCCTCTCTGCTTCCAGCTTATGTCGTGTAAGAAGGCTCTAATACTACTAATTTTCGCATATGCGAACATTTGTACATGCAAATTTTCGCCTATGCAAAATTTTGTATATGCAAATTTTCGCACGACGAATATTCGCATATGCAAAAATAAAAGAAAATTACGAATATACGAATATTCGCGAATATGATGAATATGCGTCCATATATTCGCGAATATTCGCGAATTCAAATATGGCCTATGCCGCTCAACACTACTCATGACTAGTATTGAGCGGCATAGGCCATATTCGAATTCGCGAATATTCGCGAATATATGGACGCATATTCGTGAATATTCGCACATTCCTAATATTGTTTTATTTTCGCATAAGTGGAACAAAATTCGCAAATGCGAAAATTTACAGAAGCGAAAATTAGCATATACAAAATTAACATAAGCGGAAATTCGCATATGCTAACATTAGCATATGCAAATTTTCGCATGTGTGAATGTTTGCGTATGCGAAAATAAAACGAGAATATTACAAATATGCGAATATTCGCGAATATATGACGAATATTCGTTCATATATTCGCGCATATTCGTGAATTCGAATATGGCCTATGCCGCTCAACACTACTCATGACGTCACGGCCACACACCCTCAATGCAAGTTTATGGGAGGGGGTGTGATTTCACGAGTGGGCCTTTACCGTGATGTCAAGAGCCTACGTCTGTCACAGAGCGAAGTTCGCTCCGTGCATCGGATGTCTGATGTGCCGCAGCAGGGATCGCGGGGGTCCCCAGCGGTGGGACCCCTGCGATCAGACATCTTATCCCCTATCCTTTGGATAGGGGATAAGATGTCTAGGGGCGGAGTACCCCTTTAATACCTGTCTTGGATCTGTTTCATTCTCATGTGGATTTAGGCCAAAAATTAAACAAAAATTTCACCAGAGATAAAGCATGGCTAAAAACAAGCCTCTATGTTCCAATTACAAGGCTGACAATGACGTTCTACAGAACTTGGCCTCCTCGGAGATGGCCTTTTTCATGTTCTATGTTAGTACACGGAACTTGACCTTTAGTAAAATGTAATTTTAGGTTTAGGCCCCATGCACACAGCCATAGAATGGCTCTGTAAAGTTGTACATAGCTGTATTTGACATCTTGTAGATGAGTCCTTCTACACCACCATATGCCCCCAGAGACATACACACTAAGGAATGCTTTATAGGATGTAGTGATCTGTAGTCTGTGATTGGACCAGTCATTTTAAGAATTAAACTCCGTACCATCCCTTGAGAGTCTGCAGAGCTGCAGATAAGTAGTAAAACCTAGCTGCAGCTCTGTAGACTCTCAGGGAATGGTAGGGGGTTGTATTTTTGAAATGACTGGCCTGAGTACAGATAGCTCAGCCTTCCTAACCCAACACAAAAATGTAATTTGCTGCCCTAACTAGAGCCTGGATTCAATCGCGAACCTGGCAATGTCGGGGCTGAGTAGTGCTCGCAGCTGACAGCCCCAAGTACAGCTCAGCCCAGCAAGAAAGGAGTTAATCAGCACTAGTTAACTCCTTGGAAGGGATGTATACATTAAACAGTCATCTATATGTCTGTAGGATGTATACAGTGAAGAGAGTGATACCTACCATCTTGTCGCTGGTCCCAGCCTCTTCATTTGCAGCTTCGCCCCCTCGCGATGTAATCACTAGAGCCATGGCTACACAAGAAGAGGCCAAAACCAGCGATGGGATGGTAAGTTTCACTGTCTGTCCTGTGTACATTATACAGCCATATTGGTGGTTATATAATGTTTATACCTCCTTCCCCCAAGGAGTTAACTAGTGCTGCTCAGCAGTGCTAAATAACTCCTTCCTTGCTGGGCCAGAACATAGTGCTCAGCAAGATGTTACAACAAACCAGGGGATATGCTGGTTTACTGTGACAAAAGAGTTGAGTTGCGAGTCTGGCAAGCTGAACTTTTGGAAAGTTTGCTCAACTCTAGGCCTTACCATGTAGCAAAAGCAATAGCTTGTCAGTACCCTTACATGCCCTTTAGTCTCTGGGTTAGAAAGCACTGCTATAGAAAACATTAAAGGAAATCTGAACACTGGAACCCCCCACAATCTCCTATACAGGGCTGCGGCTCTCCAGTGCAGGAGGCCTGTCGGCCACAGCATGATGCCGTGGCCGACATGCCCCCTCAATGTATCTCTATGGGAGAGGCGGAGATGCAGCATTCATGCATCCCTGCTTTTTCCATAGAGCTGTATGGGGGGCCGTGCGTCAGTGAGGTCGATGACACGCGCATTAGTCGTGCACAGCCGTGGCAATGCCGGGTCCCCATACGGGTGATTGCGGGAGGTCCCAGCGGTCAGACCCCTCGCAATCAGACACTTATAGGGGATAAGTGTCTTACACTGCAGTACTCCTTTAACTAAACTGTAACCAAACCCACACTTTCCTACATGAAACATACATTTGGAATATTTTTCCATCGCTATTGGCTATCTGATTAAAACTAACATACTTTGGGACTCAATGAGAAAAGATCACATATGACAATGAGGAAACATCACACAGTGAGACCCACAATCCCATGAAGGTGTCTTATTCTTCTCTATTAGTACCTAGCGTTAATTTCTGAGGGCAGTGTTGACTTTGAGTGTAATAGATGCTGGGTGTGGCTTTGGAAAGCATGGGTGTGAAAAAGATTTCAGCAGGGGCGGGGTCATGTAGTAATACGCCTTACTGGATCAAAGGTAACCCATCAATAATTTCCTCTCTACAGCATTGTCCACTAGTCTGTAGAGTAGGACTTTTTTATTTCACATCCTTATATAATTTTCTAGTCATTTCTGGCCCGCCAGCATGTCTTCAGACTGGAACCACCCAGAATAAAATATTTAGCGAGCAGTAAAGAAGAACCAATATTGCTGCCTCAAAACTGTATTACATCTGCCAGAGCTAAAATCTGATAACATTTTAGTTTGATGAATGTTTCTAAAATATATAGTTACGAACGAGTTTATATTATTTGCCAGAAAGTGAAACCAACAAACTTAACAGATGTTCTCATTGAAACATGGTATTAAAATGAACCAAAAAAATCAAGTGCAGACAGTTCTCTTGTGGACTGATCCGTGTGGGGCTAGTCTAGGAAAGACTGTAAAGAGATGAGGCCAATTTACTATGTAGTAATCATGGCCCAGTCCTGCCAGACATATTGTGGCACTGAGCTCTGGGTCTGACCAGCCCAACAGAGTAGAAGAGGATTCTCTGGTTGGCCCAGGATCTAAAACAGCAAAAGCCCAGAAAGGTCCAGCAGATGACACAACACAAATTGGAGCCAATCACTAGGATCTATTTTTCTTCATTGGCAACCAAGTCCCTCAGACATCATTCGGTGAGCTGAAAGAACTCCAGTTTTACACTGACCTGAGGGACATGAGGATTCAACCAATTTTGTCCCAAGATTAAAAGTTATCACTTATACCGGGGTCAACTAACTGATGGGAGGAGGGCTGGGGCCTCCATCGATCTCAGAAATGAATTGTTCTTCCAGTGAATGGGGCTTCTGAACATAGCCCTCAGCTGAGCTTGGCAATGTCCAGAAGCCCCATAGAGAATGAATGGAGTGAATGCCGAGTAGGGGGGACAACAAACCCTGTTCTTGTGGATGATGGTCCCATTGGTTGGACTACCACCGGTCAGCTAGTTAATCCCTATCCTGTGACTTTTAATCTTGGGATAACCCATTTACGACTTGGTTCATTTTGTTGTGTTGTATCCTTCTGTCCCAGGTATAAGTCAGGAGGACTCTCAACATATGTCTCCAGCAGAATGCTTCAGCATATCCCACTAGACATACGGTGGATACCTTTCTGACAATTGAAAGGAAGCACCGTGGAAGCTCCAAATATGGACAGTTAAATCTGCTAGTTTGGCCCTGTAGTGAGCCCTACTATGCTCCTCCTCAGCTTATTCCTGAGTGGTGGTACTGCTGATAATAACTCAATATATTTTTTTTAATGCACAATATGTGTCAGATGGCAGTATACAGTACCTGGAGGAGAAGAAAGGTGTCCCTGCATTTCTGCTTTAGGAAGCTCCTGTGATGTATGGAAGTCTAAAGGACATAAGGAGTTTCTAGTGTATTTCAGGAGCTTTCCCAACCTACATGCTCATCCCATCGCAGTGTGAACCCAGACTTAGTTTAAGAGCAATTACATTGGTAGAAAACAAATGTCATTGGCAACCACTGGCCTTTCCAGTACATGGATATTGGCAAACAGCTCCTCATATATTTAAGGGAACAAGATAGAAAATGTTGGGGTGAAATTTGGTCAACAGGGAATTTTTAGATTGTGTGTTCATTAAAGACTAATGGAAATCCTGAATAGATTCTGTATAGGCTTAATAAACTTTAGGTGGTATCTCAAATCCGCTATGTTGAACCCCTGAATCCACAGAACCTACCGAAATTATGAGGAAATGGGCTTCAAGAATTACTAGTACAACAACTGATGGGGTACGGCTGGAGGGTATGGCTACCTATTCTGGTGATTTGGGTAAAGCATGGATGAATCAATGATGACGTTCTTGGAATATTCTCAAAAAACATTGGTAGAACATTCAACCCTTGATATCTGAAAGGTCACCTATCTGTTTTGTGTATCTACATGGTTTCATTTGTGGTGGTTTCTTTTGTGAAAAAGAAACAAAGTCAATGTTCGCAGACAGCCTTCACGTGTAAAAATATAAAAGCCCATACACAACTGTTCAGGCGTGAAGGCAAGATGTATAAAAACAAATAATAGTTCTATCACGTTGGAGCATGCAACTTCATGGCTGAGTAACCGAGAGCTCGTCTTGCCAAAGTGTGTTCGTGTATCTACAGTATTGCCTCCTATGTGAGTGCATACTAAAGCATTATACATTGTCTTACACCTCAAGTTGTCTACATGGTGATATAGTCCTGCAAGAGTTCACAAGTCTTCAAATACCCTATTATTAAAGAGAACCGGTCATCAAACCATATTTTCTAAACTAACTCAGATTATATTCCCTAATTACTCCTAACACCCCACCTGCCCTTAAATACATTTCCGAGCTTTAAAAAGCTGTGTATCATACCTTTCCCCCTTGCCGACATTGTGTGAGCTCCCAGCAGGAGAAAGTGGGCGTTCCCTAACAGGCGTGATGTCACTGAAGCCTGCGAGAGCTGTGCCTCACCATGCCCCGCACCCACTTCCTGAGTTTGGACTTCTGCAAGTCCGGTTGGAGACCAAACTAACTGTTTGACTTGTGCAGAGAAGAGAACAGAGCCACCCAGGAAGGAAAAATATATTAAAAGTTTAGTTTGGTGACAGGGGCCCCGGCTCACTGGCCAGACAGCGGGTGTTGACCATCGAACAAAGCGGCGGCCAACACGCCCCCTCAATACAACTCTATGGCAGAGCCGGAGCGCTGCCTTGGCAATCTCCTGCTCTGCCATAGCGCTGTTGACCACTTCGTGTGGTGGTCAACATACCCTCCCTCCCGTGGGCTGCTGGAGCCCCGTACAGGAGATCGCGGGGGGCCCCAGCGGTCAGACCCCCCGCGATCTGAAACTTATCCCCCTATCTTTAGGATAGGGAATACATTTTTCAGCACTGGATATCTCCTTTAATAGAGAGGGTCCCCAGTTCAGGACAGAATTACCAAGGACAGAGAGTAGCATCACAGAGTATTCCTTACCATGGAGAAGCATTTCCAAGCATTACGTGAAAAGTCATATTATTTTAAAGGAAAACTATCACATGTTTGCTCCCGCACTATCCACAGGTACTGATGGATAGTGCGGGAGACGCTGATTCCCATGATCCCTATCTTAGTTATTAGTTTTATTATATCTGGAAATGTGGCTGTAACTGGCATGGGTGGGGTTTGTGTAGCTTAACTGGAACTGACGTCAGTGCCGCCCGCCTATGAATATTCATCCCCCCTCCCTCCAGCTCTCCCTCTCCTAACTCGTCTTCACTGCGCATGCACTGCTTCCTGACATGCGCACTTCCTGACATGGGTCCCCCGCGATGAGACATCTTATCCCCTATCCTTTGGATAGGGGATAAGATGTTTTTGTCAGAATACCCCTTTAATAAAAATCTAGTCAATGTAAGATAATGGAGTTTTTTTTCTCTCAGGCTCACATTTGACATGTCCACTCGATGACTATCTTAAGGCGCTTTCTGCTTTGAACAATCCCTTCTTGCTAGAATAGATCTTTGACCATAAGCTGATTTCAAAGTGTCCAGCTGCTAAAACCTCCAGCGATCAGCGCTTTTAGAGGTATCAGGCAGTAAGTGTTTAAATTCCCAACAGCACTACCACAGGAGACTTATGGTATTACAGATTGATTCAATGTTTTTTTTATACAATGCAGAACAGAACAAGCCCTCCAGAGACAGAGGGGCCCAGGAGATGATGCTCCTCAACAGAGGGCCACCCCCTTCATTCTAGTCACTTAGAATTCCCTAACAGGGTGTATAAAAGTGGCTTTTCTAAACTAGACATCCACTCTAAAGGTTGGGGGCTTAGAATGTGTTATAATGGTCGATATTATGGTGTTTAATGACTCACGTTCTGGATCTCGAGTTGGGTACTTGTCTGTGAAAGCTTTTTGTACACGTCAAAATGGCCCTCATTGTATACTTAGCTTCCTTTTCATGGTTTAATAAACCCCAAGGTCTCAAATACGTCCCTAATTTGTTGGTTTTGGCAGAGGCAGACAATGTGATAATAGTTCCTCAGAAACAAAACAAGAGTTGGCGTAGGTTCAAGTAAAATACAGCATGTTTAGTCTTCTGATAAATGGGATTTGTTTAGACTTTTGTTTTTTTGTTGTACCCACTTTCTTTAAGATCACGAACTGCAGGATGGAACATGACTCTCCTGAGGACCCTAATAACATTCACACTATTATATATGTATATACACTTACACACAGAATTCTCAGCATTTGGCACCACATATGGTAATATTTCAGTGAATTGACAAGTTAAGCTCCATACAGACGCTGGTTTCAGGTATACATGGAGCACTGCTGAGCCTGTCAATTGGTGCTTTACAATATGGAGTTTTTATTAAAGGACTTGATTAAAATCTTCTACTGTTTTGTGTACACAGCTCCCATGCAGTTCTATGCATCTCTATGGATAAAGACTACAAACAAAGTGTAATAAACTTATCTGGCCGGTTCCATTGCCTGTATTCCTCATCTTACCTACCTGCCTGTGGCCTGACTATTCCCCTGCCTACTGATTCTGTGCCTTGTAGCCCTCCTGGCTTGACCCTTGCATGTCCTGTTTCTGCGTTCTGATTTGGTATGTTTGCTGCCCTCCTGGCTTTGGCTTGCACATGGATTTTACTCTGGATTCTTACTTTGTTTCTGATGTCTGTGTGTTGCTGACCTGGTCTGTCTGACTTGGTGTGCAGAAACTGTGGCCCAGTTGGGGACAGCCCTTAAAGGATTACTGCAGGCATAGACACTTATTCCCTATCAGCCGAATAGGGGATAAGTGTCTGATCGCCGGGGGAAGGGGGGGTGTACGACCCCAGGGACCCCCCCCCCCGCGATCTCCTGTATGGGGCCACGGCTCAGCGAGGTCGACGACAAGTCCTCTCCATACAGCAATATGGGAGAGGCGGGGATGCACAAATGCTGCATCTCTGCCTCTCCCATAGAGTTACAAGGAGGGAGCAGGTCAGTAGCAGCGTCATGTTGTGTCGTCTCCTGCACGAGAGAGCCGCGGCAGAGCTGGGGCCCCGTAGGAGATTGCGGGGGGTCCTGCAGATAGGGGATAAGTGTCTAGGGCTGTAGATCTCCTTTAAAGGTGGATCTTTCAAGTAGGTTGGAAGAGCTGAGGCAAGTGCTCTCTATCACTAAGTCTATCGCTAAGCCCTTCTCCAACAGGAGAGAGGCCCCCCAACAAACCTACCCTTCACCTCCGGGCCAAAAGGCACCTGCAAGGATCCAGGTTTGATGCCCCTTTTCGCCAAAGCTACTAAGGGGCCGAAAATGCTCCTGGCGTTAACCAAGGTATCAGCCGAGGAGCCGTATACTGATGGCATCTTGACCGAAGCCAAGATGCCCAGGGGTTGCAGGGAGGGGAGGAACCTGATGGCCACACACACCTCCCCTAGACCACCAGGAGGGACACCAAGAAGGGCTACCGCATCCTGACAATCCTGTGTACAAAAGCAGACACATAAAAGTGGCACAGTGACATACAAAAAAATTATAAATAAGTGAATGAGTGCAGATATACTGCCCGGTCATCCGGCCAGATCTATAAAAATTTCCCTGATCCTAGGCAGAAGGCCGAGATACCAAGGGTGAGTGCCAAAGGTGAAGAGTTAATGTTGCAGTGCGTTCACTCAGGCACCTCAGGGTCACCACTCCCCGATCCACAAAAGTACCTTGGCTCTACACCCCCAACCTCATGGCCAGACCTGGAGGAAACAGGTCACATCAGAGCAGCCATTGAGCTGGTTCTGTGGCACCAGCCCTGGAACGCCCCGGTACACCCCAGTACACCTGCTCCTCCATGCAGCAATCCATTCCTACCAGTTGGCCAAACAACCGTTCTTCTAAACTCTCCATACAAATGAATGAGAGAGAAGGGGTAAGCTGGTGCCAGATATCACTGGTGGCAGCTTACATCTCTGAGAACAATAGGGTCAGACGGTTAAAATCTGTCGGGAGAAAATCGGAAGGTGCACATACGTGTTAAAGAGTCAGCTGGTCCCACCAAATTCAGTGGGTTTGGCTGAATTCTGTGTAAACTGTATGGAGAATCTGTACTCTCTTCCGTTTGCCTCCTTTTATTGTCTGCAGGATTTCAAAATGGGAGTGTATGACTGTAGGATCCGACAACACAAGGCTTGTTTGTAGTCTGTTACCATGGAGACAGACAGTTCTGCATGGGAGCTGTATACACAAACCAGTTTGCATTTAAGATGTACTGTTTTAAGATCACCACAAACAACTTACCTTTTGCCTTTGTTCTTTTACAGAGCTCTAAGTCACAAATCCTTTATGTCTGCCTGCTGAGCAGCTGCTTCATCTGATACAGAGGACCTGGCCCAGTGACCCCATCTTCAGCAACTCGTGTAAGTTTGACCAAAGTTTTTTTATTTTTTCATCCCCTCCAAATTCCTATCTTGCTCATACCGTATATACTCGAGTATAAGCCGACCCGAATATAAGCCAAGGCCCCTAATTTCACCCCAAAAACCCAGGAAAAGTTATTGACTCGACTATAAGCCTAGGGTGGGAAATACATCATCCCCCTCATGTCATCATCCAGACCCCCGTCATTAACACCCTCATCATCATCATCCCCCCGTCATCATCATCCCACCCCCCCCCTTCATCATGACCGCCTGTCATCATTACCCTGTCATCATCCCACACCACCCCCTTCATCATCACCACTTGTCAATGTCTGATTTAACAGTGGTCTTCAACCTGCGGACCTCCAGATGTTCCAAAACTACAACTCCCAGCATGCCCGGACAGCCATCGGCTGTCCGGGCATGCTGGGAGTTGCAGTTTTGAAACATCTGGAGGTCCGCAGGTTGAAGACCACTGCCCGGGCCTTCATCATCATCCAGACCATCTCCCCCCACCCTCCCTCCCCCCATGAGCAACGTCCCTGTGCGTCGTCGTCAAGGCAACGTCATTATTCTGGGAGGGGTTCTGGATGATGACGAAGGCCCGGGCAGTGGTCTTCAACCTGCGGACCTCCAGATGTTATCAAAACTACAACTCCCAGCATGCCCGGACAGCCGATGGCTGTCCGGGCATGCTGGGAGTTGTAGTTTTGGAACATCTGGAGGTCCGCAGGTTGAAGACCACTGAGGGCGGAGAGTTCACTCGAGTATAAGCCGAGAGGGGTGTTTTCAGCACGAAAAATAGTGCTGAAAAACTCAGCTTATACTCGAGTATATACGGTAGTAATGCCTGATTATTTGATTGATTTTGAAAAGCCACAAAAGTATCACAGTGATAAAAGATTCAACTTATTTATCTATGGGTATAAATATACTGTATAAGGAGAATTCCTAAATCTTTAAAGGGGTACTCCACTGGAAAAAAATAATGTTTTTAATACACTGGTGCCAGAAAGTTAAACAGATTTGTAAATGAAAACAAAAAAGAGCAAAAGATGTGTCTGCACTCGCCACAATATTCAAATACAGTGGTCCCTCAAGTTACAATATTAATTGGTTCCAGGACCATTGTATGTTGAAACCATTGTATGTTGAGACCAGAACTCTATGGAAACCTGGTAATTGGTTCTAAAGGCACCAAAATGTCATCAACAAATAGGAAAAAAGTGAGGATTAAACAAAAATAAGTAGATAACTAATACAGATAAAGCAAATCCTTACATATAAAAGTAATAAAGATCTGCTGGGAGCTGTAATCACTGTCTATGTCAGTATTTCCCAAGCAGGGAGCCTCCAGCTGTTGCAAAACTACAACTCCCAGCATACCCGGACAGCCTTTGGCTGTCCGGGCATGCTGGGAGTTGTAGTTTTGCAACAGCTGGAGGCTCCCTGCTTGGGAAACACTGGTCTATGTAGAGGACAGGAGCTTCTTCAGGGTCCTGTACAGTACACGCCTAAAAAAGTAACATGGAGTCGCCCTCACCTGGTGTCCAAAGGAGCAGGTAACCCTGGTACAGGTAAAGAGTACAGAACATGTAACACCACCCTGTACTGTAGGGGGCGCTGCCAGACACCAGTCAGTGCATGCACTTCAGTAATACAGGTAAAGAGTACAGAACATGTAATACCTCCCTCTACTGTAGGGGGCGCTACCAGACACCAGTCAGTGCATGCACTTCAGTAATACAGGGGTTTTACCAGTGAATGCCCATTCTGATCTTCCGGCCATTGACACGTTTCACAGATCTGCACTGTCTGTACATTGTATGTTGAGTCTGGTTTCAACTTACGATGGTCCAGAAAAGACCATTGTATGTTGAATCTATTGTATGTTGAGGCCATTGTAAGTTGAGGGATCACTGTACAGTTCATGCTTTATTGCGGCACAACATCATCGAACAAATTTGAGGCACATTTTTCACCCGGGGTACAGGGAGGGAGAACAGCTAAGGAGCCGATGGCAGGAGCCTATAGCTAGAACGACAGCGCGGTTTCGCGTCAAAGACGCATCTTCTGGTTCAGGAATTGCGGAAGGTAGAAGTGATTCTTACGCCTACTGGTAGGTGGTGTAGCTTTGCGCCTTAAAAAGTACCTTTGCGCACAAAATAGCGACTTTTGACAAAAGTCGCAAATGATAAATACGTGACCACTGCACGATCAAAAAGAAAAAGTTATACGGGTAGACAAAAAGAGTAAAACTGTCTATATCAAAAAGCGCATAAAAGTCTCAAAATATACTGCCTGTGCCGGAACTGCGCCAAAACATAGACAAAAAAAATGCTCTAAAAGCAATGATAAATCTCCACAGTGCCTAGTCGGATAAGGAAGATGTCTTCTCAGAGAGCAGGCCTTTTCGAAAGGTTTCACTGAAGAGAGATAGATAGATATGAGATAGATAGATGTGAGATAGATAGATATGAGATAGATAGATAGATAGATAGATAGATATGAGATATATAGGTAGATAGTTATGAGATAGATATGAGATAGATATGAGATAGATATGAGATAGATAGATAGATAGATAGATAGATAGATAGATCTTTGTCTAGATAGATAGATAGATATGAGACAGATAGACAGATATACAGCAACAGGAGAATGCAGCAGCACACTGCCAGCACAAGGATATAGGTGAAACATGAACATGCAGATAAAACATGGAGAGCTATACAGCTATGGTGTAATAGATGCAAATGTGAAACTATGAAATAGTGAGGCACTTAGCTCGCAAATTTGTCTCCGCCGGCGGTCAAATAGCTTGGCCCGTCCCACCGCGATAAGGTGGCCTCATTGGGACGGACCCTACACTGTGAATATGCCTCTGTGTGAACAGTTCAGTAAGCATGGCCGGATTTGGAACATCCAAGACACCTTATATACACACCTGATAGAGGTGGGTGGGGTGCAAGGCCAACATGGAGGTAGCCACTCCCCCATATGTGCAATACAGACAAAGAATAAGTCAGCCAGCACTTTAGTTGATACCAAACTATTATATGGACCTGGCCTACAGGTGCACGCTACTAGGCTAGATATACAGCAACAGAAGAATGCAGCAGCACACTGCCAGCACAAGGATATAGGTGAAACATGAACATGCAGATAAAACATGGAGAGCTATACAGCTATGGTGTAATAGATGCAAATGTGAAACTATGAGATAGTGAGGCACTTGGCTCGCAAATTTGTCTCCGCCGGCGGTCAAATAGCTTGGACCGTCCCACCGTGATAAGGTGGCCTCATTGGGACGGACCCTACACTGTGAATATGCCTCTGTGTGAACAGTTCAGTAAGCATGGCCGGATTTGGAACATCCAAGACACCTTATATACACACCTGATAGAGGTGGGTGGGGTGCAAGGCCAACATGGAGGTAGCCACTCCCCCGTATGTGCAATACAGACAAAGAATAAGTCAGCCAGCACTTTAGTTGATACCAAACTATTATATGGGCCTGGCCTACAGGTGCATGCTACTAGGCTAGATATACAGCAACAGAAGAATACAGCAGCACACTGCCAGCACAAGGATATAGGTGCAACATGAATATGCAGATAAAACATGGAGAGCTATACAGCTATGGTGTAATAGATGCAAATGTAAAACTATGAAATAGTGAGGCACTTGGCTCGCAAATTTGTCTCCGCCGGCGGTCAAATTGTCTAGATAGATAGATAGATATGAGAGAGATGGATAGATAGATATGAGATAGATATGAGATAGATATGAGATAGATATGAGATAGATATGAGATAGATATGAGATAGATATGAGATAGATATGAGATAGATATGAGATAGATATGAGATAGATAGGTAGATAGATAGATATGAGATAGATAGATGGATATGAGACGAGATAGATAGATATGAGATAGATAGATATGAGATAGATAGATATGAGATAGATGGATAGATATGAAATAGATAGATATGAGATAGATATGAGATAGATAGATAGATATTAGATAGATATGAGATAGATAGATAGATATGAGATAGATAGATATGAGATAGATAGATATGAGATAGATATGAGATAGATAGAGCTCCATGAAATATTACTATGCCCCCTATTTATTTAAATGGTCGCCATGTAATACCGCAGGGTGAGTGTGCAGCTCGGTTCCCACCATTTCCTAAAACAGCTGTGTTAGAGGTTGTCGCTCCCGGTCCCATGGCGATCAGCTGACCACCAAAGTTTTCTCTTAGTGAAGCATTGCCCCTACAAGATAACCTCTTTAACAGTTTTGTTCTTACATTTTAGAATTTTTGTTTTTAAATTTAAAGAGGATATTCTCAAGTTTATTTCTTTTTAAAATATTTTATGACATGAAAGTAATTTTATGTTTTAAACTTTGATTCAAACTCTGAATGACTTCTAGCAGAGACCCCAAATAAATGAAGTGTCATTGGTGGATTCCTGCTCCTCTACAGGAAGGCTAAGAGGGCACATAACTCGAATATTTCATCCTGCAGTGAATGGATGAAGACAAACCTACCACACAATCACAGTGCTTTAGGGAACTTCTGCTTGTCTTGTGTTTCATTATTTTAATGCAATAAACAGGCATTTTAGAAGGCATCTTAAAGGGGCACTCCAGTAGAAAACCTTTTTTTTTTCTAAATCAACTGGTGCCAGAAAGTTAAACAGATTTGTAAATTACTTCTGTTTGAATATCTTAAAGGGGTACTCCGCCCCTAGACATGTCTAGAGATGTCTGATTGTGGGGGTCCCGCTGCTGGGGACCCCCGCGATCTCCCTGCTTCACCCGACACTTGTTTAGAGCGTCGGGTGCAGCGCCGGACATGTGACGTCACAAGCCTCCGCCCCGCATTGCCAGTCATTTGACATGGAGCGAATGTCTGGGGTGCCGCAGCCAAGATCATGGGGATCCTTTGGATAGGGGATAAGATGTCTAGGGGTGGAGTACCCCTTTAATCCTTCCAGTACTTATTGGCTGATTTATGATCCACAGGAAGTTATTTTCTTTTTGAATTACTTTTCTGTCTGACCACAGAGCTCTCTGCTGACACCTCTGTCCATTTTAGGAACTGTCCAGAGTAGGAGAAAATCCCCATAGCAAACCTCTCCTGCTCTGGACTGTTCCTGACAGGGACAGAGGTGTCAGCAGAGAGCACTGTGGTCAGAAAGAAAGGAAATTAAAAAAGAAAAGAACTTCCTGTGGAGCATACAGCAGCTGATAAGTACTGGAAGGATTAAAGGAAAAAACTGTCAGCTTCTGCTTATGGAAAAGGTATTCCTGTTGTGAAAAAAGTGCAGGAACTCAGTTCCTATGCATTCCTGTAGGACTTGAGCCCTGACCTGGCTTAGTAAAATGTGTTTTACCATCAGCAACCCTTGTCTCCTATTCTTCAGGATAGGGGATGAGTGTCAGGTCGCTTGGCAGTCCAAAAGCTTGGACCCCCATGATTATGAGGGGGTCCTGTGTACTGCCATTCAAATGGATCAGTAGTCAGACAAATATGGCTGTTGGTTATCCTTGTCAAGCCCAACTTAAAGGGGGTACCCACCAACAATTCTCGCACGTATCCATAGTATAGGTGATGAGTGTCTGATTGTTGGGGGTCCGGCTATTGGGACCCCTATAATTACAAGAATATGGGTCACATGTCTCCTTATTTGACTGGAGCTTCTGAGTACAGGGTGCCACCATCTTTTCATGCCAATAGAGTTAAAGGGGTACTCCAGTGGAAAACTTATTAGAATTATTTTTTTTTTTTTTTAATGAACTGGTGCCAGATAGTTAAACAGATTTGTAAATGACTTCTATTAAAAAAATCTTTACACTTCCAGTACTTATTAGCAGCTGTATGCTACAGAGGAAATTCTTTTCTTTTTGAATTTCTTTTTTTGTCTTGTCCACAGTGCTCTCTGCTGACACCTCTGTCCGTATCAGGAACTGTCCAGAGCAGCATAGGTTTGCTACGGGGATTTTCTACTGCTCTGGACAGTTCCTAATACGGACAGAGGTGTCAGCAGAGAGCACTGTGGACAAAACAATAAAGAGATTAAAAAAATTAAGATTTTCCTCTGTAGCATACAGCTGCTAAAAAGTACTGGAAGGGTAAAGATTTTTTAATAGAAGTAATTTACAAATCTGTTTAACTTTCTGGCACCAGTTGATAAAAAAAAAAAAAAAAATGTTTGCCACCGGAATACCCCTTTAAATTGAGTAGCAGTGTGTGTGTCTGACCATCGAACCATTCAGATAGGGTGTCACAGGACCCCTGATCATGTGATCATAAGTGTCCAGCACTTGGACCCCTTGGATGACATAGGTAATGTTGATGGGAGAACTCCTAATAATTGAGAATGAGAAATGCAACTTTTATGTTTAAAGGGGTACTCCGGCACTAAGACATCTTATCCCCTATCCAAAGGATAGGGGATAAGGTGCCTGATCGCGGGGGTCCCACTGTGATCTTGCACGCAGCACACTGTTACAATCAGTCCCCGAAGCACGTTCGCTCCGGGTCTGATTTCTGGCGATCATGGGGCCGGAGCATTGTGACATCACGGCCCCGCGCCCGTGTGACATCACGCTCCTCCCCCTCAATGCAAGCCTATGGGAGTGGGCGTGACAGCAGTGGAAGCATGGGGAGGAGCGTGACGTCACACGGGGCGTGGCCGTGACATCACAATGCTCCGGCCCCGTGATCGCCATTAATCAGACCCGGAACGAACATGCTCTGGGGACTGATTGTAACGGGGTGCTGCATGCAAGATCACGGGGGTCCCCAGCGGCGGGACTCCTGCAATTAGGCATCTTATCCCCTATCCTTTGGATAGGGGATAAGATGTCTTAGCGCCGGAGTACCCCTTTAAGGGAGAACTATCACGCAGGAAAACTTATCCCCTATACTGCATGCTTCATGCAGGGCTCTCCCCGAATACGGGGCTTGTCGAGCCCTGCATGAAGCGGCGGCCGACACTCACCCTCCATGCATTTCTATGGGAGAGCCGGAGATACAGTGTTCAGCTATGTCCGGCTCTCCTATAGACATACATGAAGGGGGTTTGATGGCTGCCGCTTCGTGCCAGGATCAACATGCTCTGTTCCCAGGGAGAGCCGCGGTCCCGTGCAGGAGATCGCAGGGGGTCCGACCGCACGCCCCCCCCCCCCCCCCCCCCCTAGAATTTAAAACTTATCCCTTATCCTTTGGATAGGGGATGCAAAACTTCTCCTTTAATATCTTGTTTGGACTAACATAAACATATCGTTAACAATCTTACAAAAACTTTATAAAGTAACATTTTAAAAATGCTTGTCTATGTTTATAAATAACATACCGTATTTTTCGCCCTATAAGACGCACCGGCATATAAGACGCACCCAATTTTAAAGGTGCAAAATCTAGAAAAAAAAAGATTCTGAACCCAACAGTGATCTTCAACCTGCGGACCTCCAGATGTTGCAAAACTACAACTCCTAGCATGCCCGGACAGCCATTGGCTGTCCGGGCATGCTGGGAGTTGTAGTTTTGCAACATCTGGAGGTCCGCAGGTTGAAGACCACTGGTATAGGATGTTATACTCGTGTCACCGCCGCTCCAGACCCATCACCGCTGCACTGGATGTCGCTCCATCGCTGTCGCCGCGTCCCCGTGGTGTCCCCGACGCTCCGGACGTCTTCTTCCCCAGGATCCACTCTCTCCGTTGCCGTCATCACGTCGCCGTCATCACGTCGCTACGCACGCCGCTCCTATTGGATGACGGGACAGCGTGCGCGACGACGTGATGACGTCAAAGGAGAGCGCCGGCCATGCAGGGGATCCCGGCACGGAGCAGATACCAAGGAGGCAGGTAAGGTCCCTCCCGGTGTCCTGTAAGCTGTTCGGGACGCCGCAATTTCACCGCGGCGGTCCCAAACAGCCCAATTGAGCAGCCAGGTTAGTGTCACTTTCGCTTCAGACGTGGTCAGCTTTGATTGCCGTGTCTGAAGGGTTAATACAGGGCATCACCGCGATCGGTGATGTCCTGTATTAGCCGCAGGTCCCGGCCGTTGATGGCTGCAGGGACCGACCCGATAGGTGTGTATAAGACGCACTTTTTCTTCCCCAAAACTGGGGGGGGAAAGTTGGTGCGTCTTATACGGCGAAAAATACAGTAAATTAGAAAAACTTGTTCCAATGATCTCTGGAGTCGATTTTATTATGTACAAAAATATTTTTCTTTATTGTTTTCTTTAAAATTTCAAACAAATATTGTAAAAAGATTTTTTTTCCAGAATGTTATTTCAGAACCTGGTCCTCCTTACGTTGTACAAAAAGGCCCCTTTCCCCTCAGCGTATGGGACATGTGGTTTTAATCTACACTTTGTTTACTCAATTTTTTTCTCCTTCTTGACCTGAATCCATGTTGTTGCTATTAAAACTTTTTTTACTATATTTGCATTTATGTTCAGAAGTAACTGAGGTGGTAGGTAAACGGTAAAAATTACCCCCTCCCCCACCCCACCCCATTACTACCACCTCATTTTCTCCAGGGTGTCTACCTGTATTAGCTGCGTTCGGTATTAAAACTTTTTCCTTAGCAGCCGTCATCCTATTCACCGAGGGGAATTTTTTTTCTTTACTTTCTGTTTTTCTTTTCTTCCTTGTGTTTATAAGTACATCACAACACGCAGCAAAGCGTGAAACAATCTCAAATCCTGTCAAACATCTTACATTCCCCAAAGCCATACTGAAGATAATTATAGGCGAGGGAGTTTTTCCAAAAAAAGCTCATGATTGTAATCTTTTTGGCACGATGGGCCAACGTCGTAAAAAATGATGGAGTAATGTTTTTTCTTAATATGTTATTTATTTATTGTTTTATCTTTTCTCACCAGTCGAGACTTTATCTCCGTTGTAGAATAAATAAATAGGCGATTGTGTGAGAGAGAGCGCGCCGAAGATGACAGCCAATCAATATCTGACTGTAATATTTAATGGCGTGAGGCGATGCATGGTTCCCGACACTCGAAATGGCTCAGATAAAGCAGACAAAGGCCTAGATTCTTCTCGCAGTGAGACTTTCTCAAGACTGGGAGACATAAAAGGGATTGTGTCATGGGTATAATTTTAGTTTTATTCCCCCAAGAGACACATATTTTTTTTTGTTTAAGGTTTTAACTATTTATTTCTTATTTTTTAAAACTCCCCTAAAAGTTGCCATATTGGACTCAAATGGTTATCCCAAAATTAAAATGTATCCCCTACCCCTAAATGTATCCCCCTACCGTTAGAATGCCCAGCTATTTAACAGGGGTTTAACCTCTGGGACTCCAACCAATCTTGAGAACAAAGGTCAGTTGCCCCTCGAGTTAATGAAGCGGCAGCGCACATGCTCAGCCACCACTCCATTTGCTGTCTAGGGGATATCCGAATATTGCAGTGTTCATTATTTGTCAGTGTTCCAAAACCCCATAAAGAATTAATGGAGTACTGGCTGCACATCAACACTTCCGGCCTATTCATTCAGGGGACAGCTCACTTTTTGTTTTTGAGATTGGTGGTGGTCCAAAGGGTTGGATCCCTTGCTGATCGGCATGGTGCTAACATCTTGCATCCCCACCGATCAGCTGGTTGGAGCCATGGATTGTTCATTATATAGTGGAGGTGCCAGGTAATGACAGCTTGACCAGGAGCATTGACCATATAATGTGGGGTGTAGAACAGCTGATCAGCAAGGGTTTCAGCACCGTGCCAATTACCAATAGATGGCCCATACTGGGAATACGCAATAATCTTGGGATAACCCTATAAATTCTCTTAAAGAGTAACTGTCACCAAAGTAAACGTTTAATATATTGTTCCTTATGTATTTTAAGACACGTTGCTATTTACTTGCTGTTAATCACAGTTTTTAATGTGATTGGAAATACGGCCACTAGGTGGCTCTGTTCTGTTCCCTTAGTTTGGTCTCCACTTGGACTTGCAGAAGTCCAAACTCAGGAAGTGCGTGTGAGGCATGACGAGGCACAGCTCGTGCAGGCTTTAGTGACATCGCACCTGCTGGAGAACACCCACTTTCTCCTGCCAGGAGCTCAGACAATGTGAGCAATGGGAAAGGTATGATACCCAGCTTTTTAAAACTCTGGCAGGAGGGGTGTTAGGAGTAGTTAGGGAATATAATCTGAGTTAATTTAGAAAATATGGTTTGATGACAGGTACTCTTTAAGTCTCTCTACTTGATGACCTGGCATGTCCATGTCTGACAGTCGAGCACTGGTTTCACACATTCACTTTCTACATTTTCACTTTTGTCTTGTGAACATTATAGGTCTCATTTATTAGCCATCATATTTATAGCCCTGACTGAAGATACACCCGGAAAGGCTGTCCTCTGACATGAAAATTCCCTATCTCGGCCCTACAGATACAGCGGGCAATTCCATAGGAAGTTAGTTCAGTTATTTATATTGTAGAGGAAGCAAGATAACCCAAAGGAAACACCAAAACGAGTACATGCAAACCACTATTAGATGTTGCCCTGGTCATATAAAAATTCAGGCATATGTTTGACAAGCCAGGTTCTAACCAAGTAGCCTATATACATAACATTGGGTTTATTGGGGGAGATTTATCAAAACCTGTCCAGAGGAAAAGTTGCCCAGTTGCCCATAGCAACCAATCAGCTCGCTTCTTTCATTTTTAACAAGGCCTCTGCAAAATGAAAGAAGCGATCTGGTTGGTTGCTATGGGCAACTGGACAACTTTTCCTCTGGACAGGTTTTGATAAATCTCCCCCATTGTGTTTAAATTGAATCTAATGGCAGACAATAGCCTAAAACAGCAGGTTTACAATGAAAGGTAGCACTATAAAAAAAGGAACTCAATATTGGTGTGGGGTTAATGTCAGCTCCTCCGATGACACAGAGCATAGCCACAGAATCCACTTATAGATGTTACGTCCTGCGCTCTGGCAAGATATGCTGGCCGTGTGTGCTCCCCTGCTCTGTCGTCATCTGCTGGCGGGGTCTGGGATTCACATCACGGGACGCGCCCACATCCGAATCTCTGTCCGTCACTCACCTTCCCAGGCTGTTGGCCCTCCGGTCTTCTCACTGCGCCGGCATGCGTGCTCCCACTTCCTAGGGCACGCGCGCGCCGGAGGTCTTAGACTTAAAGGGCCAAAGCACCCATAATTATCATCTACACCTGCACCTATCCTATAAGTATGAGCACCTTCCACTAACCCCTGCCGGATCTTTGTTTGCCTTAGTACCCTAAAGAAAGCGTTTGTAGTATTGCCTTGCTGTTTTCCTGACCCCTTTGTTCCCTGACCTTACTACTGTGCTGCCTGCCTATTGACCTCCTGCTACGATCCTGACTTTGCATCTGTGCCGCCTTTCCTGACCTTCTGCTATCCAGACCACAAGATGCCTTATCCCTCCTGTGCCTCGAATCTCCTCAGCTGCCTGGTTGAGTCATGCCAGGGGTAGCGACCTAGGTGCCGCCTGCCGCAGCAAATCCATCCCGCTTTGCGGCGGGCTCTGGTGAAAACCAGCGGCACCTTAGACTACGCTCCCTGGCATGGCCCACGTCATCTGCCACACAGGTCCAGCGGCTCAACTACTACCCTGAGTGCTACAGGCTACTGCCGTGAGTCTTACAATAGAGGTCAATTTTACTTGATGATATTAAGACGGCTCCATCTAGAGGGTTAATGGATGCAACATACACCTCAGTTTCATGTATCCTGTATTTCTGCATTTATGACTCTCTATGGTGCCCAATATTTGTTATATTCTTGAAGTGCACCTGCAGTGCTGCTTTTGTTATTACTTCTTTTTATTCTTCCTTTAACCAGGTACATATCTTGACCCTTTTGGGTCCCAATTGGGCCCATCAAGACCTAACTGAAGATGACTTTACACTTTGGTATCTGTCAGTACAACCCATTGTTTAGGTTCTATATATAGATAGTAGTTAGCAGGATATGCCACCAAATCTCCTCATCGACCACATTTAGCGCTAATTTGCTCTTACGTAACATGGTAAGGTCTGTAGGTTTCCCCAGGTATACACCTGCTTCTTCCGCACCCACTATAACAATACCACTATTTCTGCCCTTTGTCCTTTTTTCACATTTTCTGTAAAGTTTTCCAAATGTAATGTAAAAACTTCTTAACAATGTTCTGGCTGCGAATCTATAACAACATATAAAAGCAACAACGATCATGGAAGTCGGGATATCCTGTCCGTAAACATTCCCCTCGGTCCTGCACCAAAAATTCCTAGTAAATAGGAAATGGCGCCTGTAGATTTTCTTACCCAGTAGATAAAACAGCTTTCAATGAATTATCAGCCACTAAATGAGTAACTTTTTGTTCTGTTCTAATGCTTCTGGTTGTGACGGCTCATTGTCGGGGACATTGACTTTTTAGAGGTCTCAGAAAGATGTTATGCTCCATGTAGTGTAGATATAGGGTACATCGCATAGTGCCAGTTTAGTCTTCATTATGAAACTTTAGGTACTCCATGGGCCACCTTATGGTGCCATAGTGAGGAACAGTATTTACTCCTATTCTGTGCTTCTAGGGAAAAGTACCTCCATAGAGACATAACTTGTAACTTCTGGGCCCTTATGCAAAATATGCAATTCATATTACTATTGCGTTCCTTGGGGCCTTAAAGGGGTACTCCCGTAGAAAACTTCTTTTTTTTTTTTTTTTTTTTTTTTTTTAATCAACTGGTGCCAGAAAGTTAAACAGATTTGTAAATGACTTCTATTAAAAAAAATCTTAATCTTTCCAGTACTTATTAGCTGCTGAATACTACAGAGGAAATTGTTTTCTTTTTGGACACAGTGCTCTCTGCTGACATCATGACCACAGTGCTCTCTGCTGACATCTCTGTCCATTTTAAGAATTGTCCAGAGTAGGAGAAAATTCCCATAGCAAACATATGCTGCTCTGGACAGTTCCTAAAATGGACAGAGATGTCAGCAGAGAGCACTGTGGTCATGATGTCAGCAGAGAGCACTGTGTTCCAAAAAGAAAACCATTTCCTCTGTAGTATACAGACCCTAATAAGTACTGGAAGGGTAAAGATTTTTTTAATAGAAGTAATTTACAAATCTGTTTAACTTTCTGGCACCAGTTGATTTAAAAAAAAAAAAGTTTTCCACGGGAGTACCCCTTTAAAGGTGCCAGAAAATTAAACAGATTTGTAAATTCCTTCTATTAAAAAATCTTTACCCTTCCAGTACTTATTAGCAGCTGTACGCTACAGAGGAAATTATTTTATTTTTTAATAAATTTTTTTGTCTTGTCCACAGTGACACCTATTGCCCGTATCCGGAACTGTCCAGAGCAGGAGAAAATCCTCATAGCAAACCTATGCTGCTCTAGACAGTTCCTGACACGGACAGAGGTGTCAGCAGAGAGCACTGTGGACAAGACAAAAAAGAAATTAAAAAAGCAAAGAATTTCCTCTGTAGCATACAGCTGCTAATAAGTACTGGAAGGATAAAGATTTTTTTTAATAGAAGTTAGTTACACATCTGTTTAACTTTCTGGCACCAGTTCATTTTAACAAAAAAGTTTTTAAAGGGATATTCCGGCCCTAGACATCTTATCCCCTATCCAAAGGATAGAGGATAAAATGTCTGATCGCGGGGGACCCCCGCAAACTCTCATGCAGCACCCCCTATCATCAGCCTCACGGAGCGAAGATCTTCGATCTTCGCTCCGTGAGGCTGATGATAGGGGGTGCTGCATGAGAGATTGCGAGGGTCCCTCGCAATCAGACATTTTATCCCCTATCCTTTGGATAGGGGATAAGATGTCTAGGGCCGGAGTACCCCTTTAAGATGTGGATGGCCAATTCAGATTTGTACAGGAGTACAGACTCCAATCTGTGTCCAGACTATGGATGCTCAATCGCACAGATCAAAGAAGTTACATGTCAACATGTCATGTCTCCGGGTTTCAAATTTGCACAGATTCCATACAATTTTTATGTGGATTTTTCTGACCCTTTACTGCAGTACCCAACAGTGTGCCATGATGCCATCCATTGAGAAGCCACAGTTCCCCATAGGGTTCCAGGGTTGTCTAACCTAGGTTGGTCCCATATCCTTTTCTATTGGGTAAAATGTTTCTTTGTAGAACTCCAATTGTAAGCAAACAGAGGGTAAGGAATAGGTCTAAGGGTAATGGAAACCCAAGGTCATTCTGTCTTGCTTGACTAATTCTGGAACTATAATGGGTTCCACCTTGATCCGTGCTATGGGGCCCCCTCTCTTCTATGTAAGCCACTGGTGTTAGGATTTTAGGATCTGCTGCCCTACACATTCTTACCTGCTATACAATATACAATGATTCTGTAGGAGAAAAAAAGAGGAGACCAATACCGGCGCCTAGCGCATTACCCTTGGTGACAAGAGTAGTGAATTCAAGGGTTGACAGAGGAGGCCATATAGGTGGCCGCCCACCTTGAGTAGGATAAATTAAAGCCTCTTACCCCAGTGATAATGGGGTGCTCAATGTGCGTGGAGTCGCTGCTTGAGTTCTAGGTGGCAGGGAACAGCTACACTGCTGTCCTGTTGCGATAGAGAGAAGCTTGCGAGAGAAAAAACCCTTTGGACATGGCGCTGCGGCTTCTTTGGAAATGAAGGAGATGGACTGGATATATAATGTAAAGGGTTAGCAGTGGAACCACTTTTATTAAATCAAGAAAATAAAAAATTGGGATGACGCGTTTCGGGAGGTGCCCTCCCTTCCTCAGATCAGGATACTGATCTGAGGAAGGGAGGGCACCTCCCGAAACGCGCCATCCCCATTTTTTATTTTCTTGATTTAACAAAAGTGGTTCCACTGTGAACCTTTAACAGTCCATCTCCTTCATTTGCAAAGAAGCCGCAGCGCCATCTCCAAAGGGTTTTTTCTCTCGCAAGCTTCTCCTCTATACAATATACAATGGGCCCCTTCATACAATGAAAGCATTCCTTTAAACGTTTTAGTACTAGATCCTGTAACACAAGTCATAGAGTTTACAGAGGTAACAGCATAGTAAAAACTAGGCCATGAAGATTTCAGGCCAGGCATACGGGGAACCTATTAAGTGTCCGCCTGAGTCCTGATCTCTATCTGTTCCTGTAGAACATGACTATTTAACACTGACATTAGAACATTCTGTTTCTGGCAATCCCTACAGGGGGGCAGCGAAAACCAACAACAGCATAAAAGTTTTTATTAATCTCGGCTTATCTTAGGAAAACATCATACCGCATCCCAATGCTCAGCGGTTGTTCTAATATAGTAAAGTATCTGGTCTCCAGGCACTAGTCATCTGGATGGTTTTCAGATTGTTCGGCTTCGTGTTAAAGGAACATCAAACCTTGAAATAAATAACAAAGAGTAAGTAAGAGAAAGCTAAATCTGTCCCGGTTGTCTTTCCGCAAGGGCCCATGTAGGTTCCCGAGTCTCGTAGAAATCCGATATAGAAGTAGAAACCTTTCATACTCTCAATTTCTCCATATTATAGATAGTGAGTTGTCCTGTTTATTGTAAGCCCCCCAAAAAATAAATCACTTTGATTTTTAAAAAGTGAGGAGGAAAAAACAACGAAAGTGCAAAAACGGAAAAACCCGCGGTCCATAAGGACCGCGGGTTTTTCCGTTTTTGCACTTTCGTTTTTTTCCTCCTCACTTTAAAAAAATCATAACCCTTTTCAATTTTGTACCTAAAAATCCACATGATGGCTTATTTTTTGCGCCACCAATTCTACTTTGCAGTAACATCAGTCCTTTAACCCCAAAAATCAACGGCGAAACGGGAAAAAAAAAATCATTGTGCGATGAAATTGAAGATTAAAACGCCATTTTGTACCTTTTTTGGGGCTCCCGTTTCTACACAGTAAATTTTTCGGAAAAAATGACACCATCTCTTTATTCTGTAGGTCCATACGATTAAAATGATACCCGACTTATATAGGTTGGATATTGTCGCACTTCTGGAAAAAAATCATAACTACATGCAGGAAAATGTATACGTTTAAAATTGTCATCTTCTAACCCCTATAACTTTTTTGTTTTTCTGGGTACGGGCTGGTATGAGCACTTATTTTTTGTGCCGTGATCTGAAGTATTTATCAGTACCATTTTTGTATTGATTGGACTTTTTGATCGCTTTTTATAAAAAAAATGTATGATATAAAAAGGGACCATAAATACGTTATTTTGGGCTTTGGAATTTTTTGCGCGTACGCCATTGACCGTGCGGTTTAATTAATTATATATTTTTATAGTTTGGACATTTACGCACGCGGCGATACCACATATGTTTATATTTATTTTTATTTACATGTTTTTGTTTTTTTAAATGGGAAAAGGGGGGTAATTTGGATTTTTATTAAGGAAAGGGTTAAATCCCATTTATTAACTTTTTTTTAACGCTTTTTTTTTTTGCAGTGTTATAGCTCCCATAGGGACCTATAACACTGCACACATTGATTGCCAGCACTGTTCACTGCAAAGCCATAGCTTTGCATTGATCAGTGTTATCGGCGGTCGACTGCTCAAGCCTGGATCTCAGGCTTGGAGCAATCAATCGCCGATCCGACGCGCAGGAGGCAGGTAAGAGGACCTCCGCTCGTGTCCCAGCTGATCAGGACACCACATTTTCACTGCGGTGGTCCCTATGAGCCCCACTGAGCAGCCGGGCAGCTTTTACTTTAGTTTTAGATGCGGCGTTCAACTTTGAACGCAGTGTCTGAAGGGTTAATAGCGCAGCACTGCGATCGCTGCCGCGCACTATTAGCCCCGGGTCCCGGCTTCTGTTACATGCCTGGACCGACCCGATATGACACGCGGTCACCGCGTCACCCTGCGTTATATTGTGGGAGCTGGCCACGAATGTAAATATCCGTCCGTGGTCATTAAGGGGTTAAAGGGGTACTCCACTGGCCATCATTCGGAACATTTAGTTCCGAACGCTGTGTGAGCGCTGCGGGGGTCGGCCACGCCCCCTCTATGCAAGTCTATGGGAGGGGGCGTGGCTGCCGCCACGCCCCCTCCCATAGACTTGCATTGAGGGGGCATGGTCTGATGTCACGAGGGGGCGTGGCCGACCCCCTGCAGCACGCGCACAGCATTCGGAACTAAATGTTACGAACGCTGGCCAGTGGAGTACCCCTTTAAGAATTTTTTTTTTTTTTTAATAATGCTATATATTATACACGTTGTGCCATCCAGTACAGCATCCTATGCGGTTTGTTTTTTTCGGACATATACCGGATTTTATTTTCTTCTTATACCAAAGATGATTTTTTTGCCCATTGAGTTAGTAATGCTTCATTTGCAATCCAATTTAAATAAAGATTATTCATCTCCACTAATGTGCAAATGGATATAACAGGACCACACATGTAGCCAGCTCTGTGCTCGTGAAACCTAATATTGTTAATGGTATGTGACCAAGCAAGAGGTATAAATAACAGGTAGCCATCGGGTGCACAAGGGATTTAGTTTTTCCCTATAAAAAGCAAATATCCGAAAATCAACTCTAAGACATAACTTAAAGGGGTATTCCAGGAAAACACTTTATATATATATATATATATATATATCAACTGGCTCAAGAAAGTTAAACAGATTTGTAAATTCTATTAAAAAATCTTAATCCTTCCAATAATTATCAGCTTCTGAAGTTGAGTTGTTCTTTTCTGTCTGGCAACAGTGCTCTCTGCTGACATCTCTGCTTGTCTCGGGAACTGCACAGAGTAGAAGAGGTTTGCTATGGGGATTTGCTTCTAAACTGGACAGTTCCCGAGACACGTGTCATCAGAGAGCACTTAGACAGAAAAGAACAACTCAACTTCAGCAGTTCCTTCATGGTAAGTACTGAAAGGATTAAGATTTTATAATAGAAGTAATTTACAAATCTGTTTAACTTTCTGGAGCCAGTTGAGATTTATATAAGTTTTTTCCTGGATAACCCCTTTAAAGGGGTTATCCAGCATAAGGTGATTTTAGTATGTACCTGGCAGACAGTAATGGACATGATTAGGAAGGATCTGCGCTTGTCTTGGGCTAAATGGCTATGCTGTGAGATTACCATAACACTGTGACTAGCTTTTTGTGAACTTGTATTTCCTGTTTTCTGTTTTCTTGTTTGCCTACAAATCCCATGATACCATTTTCCTGCTTCCCACACATCAGCCACCCCACCCATTGAAACATGAATGAGCTGCAGACCTGTGGTTTTTAATCAGGGTGCCTCCAGCTGTTGAATAAGTTGCAGATTGATCCCTCCACCCATTGAAGCAGACAGGGTCCCTGTCATCAGGTGACTAGTGAGTCAGGTCTCGGCCGCATTGCAACCTGGGAAAAATCCGAGACAACAGTCATTTTGTATGCTGTTAAAAATAAATAGTGGGATGAAAATCATATAAGAATAGTGAGAAAACCGTCACACACAGGTACAGACACTATATTATGAACTACACTAACTTTACAGCCCCTGTAGCATAGTCAAATAAAAAATAAATAAATTCCCGGAATACCCCTTTAAATTGTTCCGTTACAACAAAGTGTAATCAACTCCCTTCAACTGTTCACATTGTTGCCTACACACTAAAACACTGGATGAAACAACTAAACAATTATACTGTACGGCATAGAAAACAGTCTGATCCTGGTCCCCCCTATAAAAAACCAAAACTATATCAGATAATACTTGATTATGCCAGTTAACACCTATATTTAGTAACACGTTATATAAATGATGTGCACCTAATATAATATGCTTACTGCTCCGCTAAGTCTCAGAGAAACGATGCGCTGGAGAGTGGGCTCCGTGATGGGGGTCTCCAGCACTGCAAAACAAATCTACAGGAAAAAAGTAACTGTGAGATATGGAACAACCTGATTCCGATCTCCCTTACAGCTAAATCACCTTGGACTTATATCAAGCAACAATGAAAAACTACCAAGGGACACTGGTACGTAGTTAAAGGGGTACTCCGGTGGAAAACTTTTTTAAATTTTTTATTAACTGGTGCCAGAAAGTTAAACAGATTTGTAAATTACTTCTATTAAAAAATCTTAATCCTTCCAGTAGTTATTAGCTGCTGAATACTACAGAGGAAATTCTTTTCTTTTTGGAACACAGAGCTCTCTGCTGACATCACTAGCACAGTGCTCTCTGCTGACATCTCTGTCCATTTTAGGAACTGTCCAGAGCAGCATATGTTTGCTATGGGGATTTTCTCCTACTCTGTACAGTTCCTAAAATGGACAGAGATGTCAGCAGAGAGCACTGTGCTCGTGATGTCAGCAGAGAGCTCTGTGTTCCAAAAAGAAAATAATTTCCTCTGTAGTATTCAGCAGCTAATAAGTACAGGAAGGATTAAGATTTTTTAATAGAAGTAATTTACAAATCTGTTTAACTTTCTGGCACCAGTTGATTAAAAAAAAAAAAGTTTTCCACATCAACTGGGGCCAGAAAGTTAAACAGATTTGTAAATTACTTCTATTAAAAAATCTTAATCCTTCCAGTACTTATTAGCTACTGAATACTACAGAGGAAATTCTTTTCTTTTTGGAACACAGAGCGCTCTGCTGACATCACGAGCACAGTGCTCTCTGCTGACATCTCTGTCCATTTTAGGAACTGTCCAAAGTAGGAGAAAATCCCCATAGCAAACATATGCTACTCTGGACAGTTCCTAAAATGGACAGAGATGTCAGCAGAGAGCACTGTGCTCGTGATGTCAGCAGAGCGCTCTGTGTTCCAAAAAGAAAAGAATTTCCTCTGTAGTATTCAGCAGCTAATAAGTACTGGAAGGATTGAGAATTTTTAATAGAAATAATTTACAAATATGTTTAACTTTCTGGCACCAGTTGATTTAAAAAAAAAAAAAATTCCACCGGAGTACCCCTTTAAGCAACCTTGTGCTTGGATAAGAACAAAAATGTAAAAAAAATACCAAGGAGACTAATTTGCTAATGAAGACAGACCGGCATATTTTAGGGTCAAGGATAATGTTGTAGTTCATGCTATCACCCGTAACCTTCAGTTTGGGTATTTCCTGTTTTGTTGTCTCCGTACAAGCCTCGGCTCAAGTTTCAGATACTTTTACTTTTCCAGATGATCTGAAGTAAAATTATTCTCCGAATTATTTTTGTACAAAAGTAAAAAAAAAAAAAATAAAAAATAAAAAAAATTTAAAAAAGTTATTGTAAAGCTTTACAGTACTTTTTGAGCAATTTTTTGTATTTTAAATATATATATATTTTTTTTTAGAAAGCCAAAATAGATTATATATGCATGCCCTACTGTGTACAGCAGAGGTCTAAAACTGTGGCCCTCCAGATGATGCAAAACTTTAACTCCCAGCATGCCCGGACAGTCGTTGGCTGTCCGGGCATGCTGGGAGTTGAAGTTTTGCATCATCTGGAGGGCCACAATTTTAGACCACCGTGTACAATTTACAGGTTTGTTACAGTGTGTCACCCCAGTAGTAAGGGGATTACATGAGGAGGGGGTTTGTTACAGTGTGCCACCCCAGTATTAAGGGGATTACATGAGGAGGAGGTTTGTTACAGTGTGTCACCCCAGTAGTAAGGAGATTATACGAATAGGATTGTTACAGTGTGTCACCCCAGTAGTAAGGTGTAGGGATGAGCGGCATAGGCCATATTCAAATTCATGATATTTTGCGAATATATGGACGAATATTCATCATATATTTTCGAAATTCGCATATTCCTTATATTCGATTTTTTTTCTATGCGCATATGCGAAAATCGATGTGCATATGCGAATATTCGCAAATATTTAGCCCTCCCTTCTTTAATGGTGTGGGGAACTAATGGGCTAGTGCATTAACTCTGTGATTTTTTGCCTGTTGAAACCAATAGGCCCATTGTGGTCTATGGGGATCTCACGGTATGTAAAACTGTAAGATAAGCAGGAGGGTCTCGGCAGTACAGTGGATGGGAGACCCAGGTGGTGGTTCGAGTCCCGGGGTGGGACAGAGTGTTACAGTGTTGTGGTTAAACTTTACTTTCCAGGAAAAGCTGCTGAGTTGCTTCTTGGCCTTTTGGCTAAGATCAAGTGTAGTATCTGTTCTTATCAGTTTTCATGCCGGTGGCCGGTGACACCAGTGTGGAGCTGGTTGGGATGGGTACTGCACGGAGGGGGCAGGTGTACCAGGGCATTCTGGGGCTGGTTCTGAGGAATCAGCTTGACGGCTGCCCCGATGTGACCTGTTTCCTCCGGGTCTCGCCATGAGGCTGACAGGGTCTAGAGCCGAGGTACTTTAGTGCCTCGGGGAGTGGTGACCCCGAGATGCCAAAACTCACTGGGAGTATTGGATCGCTGAGTGGAAGCATGGGCACCATGATCTCTTCACCTTTCTGTCTGGGATCAGAGACATTTTTTTATAGATCCGGCCGGATGTCCGGGCAGTATACCTGCGCACATTCACTTATTTCTTTCTTTTTGTCACTGTCTCACTTTTTGCGTGTTGTGTGTCCACAGGATTGTTAGGATGCGGTAGCCCTTCTGGGTGTCCCTCCTAGCGGTCTAGAGGTGGTGTGTGTGGCCATTAGGTTCCTCACCTCCCTGCAAACACCCCGGGTACTCCTGCATGGGCAGGGTACTGATTGTTATCAGCTCTGCGGGCAGATACCTTGGCTAACGCCAAGGGGGATGCCGGGAGCAATTGTGGTCCCTTAGTAGCTTCGGCGAAAAGGGACATCAAACCTGGGGGGCCTCTCTCCTATCAAACAGTGAGGGGGTGGGCAACTTTACTATTGGTTGCTAGGGATATTGTTGATAACATCTGAAAAATTTATTTGCATCATTGTAAGTGAAAAGAAGGAATATGCAAATATTCACATATGCGGCAAAACGAATATTTGCAATTTCGAATATATGTAGCGAATATATTCACGAATTTGCAATATTCGCGATAAAAAAAATAAAAAATGCGAATATTCGCGCCCAACACTAATGGTATATACTACCTCGTCTTTAGTGATGTCAACTTCAAAATGGGCTTTTATTTTTTTATTTTTTTTGTATGACTGTATCGGTAAGTAGAATATCCGTTACGTGCATTTTTACGTTCCGTGTAGCTTACGCATATCACGTTAGCGAAAGTCTACGGGATTTCTAAGCTCTGGAACCATGTGTGCGTGGAATTTCGCGGAATGCCAACCGGCACCTAAAGGGTTAATTGTGGAATGTTGTCCCAAAGTTCAGAGAGGCAGCCTCAAAAACCTCACAGGAAACTCTCTAGTTCTTGGTGCTGATCTGGCATTCAGCATCCGAAAGTTTAAACTAAGCACTGACAGGACGGTTTAGCTAAACACAGAGCGGACACAAAGCCTTTCCCTTTTCTGGTAGTACTTTAATAGGATCTCCGGAGTGGAGGAGACAAGTGTGCTCTTTGATGTGCTGCACCCTGTGTGCTTGCTCAGTCCTATCTAAGACTTTACACTAGAGACGGTGGATTACAAATCACACGAGAAAAATCTACCCCCGGTGAGTATGGACTATCTCAGCTCTGTGCTTTTGTCTTTTAAAAATAGATGAAAGGGCGCCGAAAATACGGTAAGGATCGGGAAGGCGTCGTGCCCAGACACTACACAATATGCTGCTTTAGTACTACTGATGGAATTTAGAATTTCCTCATTATTTTTTCTTAAGTTTTTTGTATTTTTTTTTAATCATAAGTCCATAAACCGCATAAGAACGCAGCCATTTTTGGCCTTAACCACACAGATATTTTAATATTTTTCATATATATATATATATATATATATATATATATATATATGTGTGTATATATATATATATATGTATGTATATATATATGTGTATATATATATATATATATATTTTTTTTTTATGCTTCATTATCCTTACATTTCACGACCTAGAGCAGTGGTCTTCAACCTGCGGACCTCCGGATTTTTCAAAACTACAACTCCCAGCATGCCCGGACAGCCAACGGCTGTCCGTGCATGCTGGGAGTTGTAGTTTTGCAACATCTGGAGGTCCGCAGGTTGGAGACCACTGACCTAGAGCATTGACGTAGATTTATTAGGGTCCTATTTTTGGGGGCATTTTGGCAAGTCTTTGAATTTTATTATTTTTATTTTTTTTGAATGATGATGAATAAATAATGTATTTTTTTCTCTTTTATTTAATAATTTATTTCTATATTTTATTTATTTATTTATTTTAGGCTATTCATTCATTAGAATTAGAATCATTTAGAATTGCCTAATTTTTTTCTTACGTGTTTTTTTTTTTTAATCGGAAGTCCCTAAAAAACGCTTAAGAACGCAGCCATTTTGGCCTTAACCACGCAAAGATATTTTTATATTTTAATATTTTTTTATGATTCGTTATCCTCACGACCTAGAGCAGCGGTCTTCAACCTGCGGACCTCCGGATGTTGCAAAACTACAACTCCCAGCATGCCCCGACAGCCAACGGCTGTCCGGGCATGCTGGGAGTTGTAGTTTTGCAACATCCGGAGGTCCGCAGGTTGGAGACCGCTGACCTAGAGCATTGATGTAGCTTTATTAGGGTCCTATTTTTTGGCATTTTTGCAAGTTTTTGAATTTTTTTCCTTTTTTGAATTTTATTGTTTTTTTAAATAATGTTTAGTTTTTTTTCTTTTATTTAATAATTGATTAATTTTTTTGTATATTTTATTTATTTATATATTTATTTATTTATTTTAGGCTATTCATTCACCCCCTTAAAATATGAATTCACTTTATTATACCAGTTGTTGTGAAGATACCACATGAGAATACAATAGTTATATCTTAGCTTTTAATAATTAATTGCATTGCTATTTACTGTTGATGACTTTGTTTTAGAATCATAAAGAGATGCAGCTATGTTTTTTGGGGCAAAGATTTAGCTCACAAACCTGGCCCTATATCTAAATAACCTCCCCAAGGTTGAGTGGCTTATCTGCATGCCCCCCCCTGGCATCCACCATTTGGGACACATGCTCTGACGGTTCCCCTCCTCCAACACCCCCCCCCCCCCCTTCCCTTTTCTAGCCATGCTGTAGCCCCTTTACGCAGGACCTATTGAACACCCTGGAACTTGAACTTAGAGACTCGGTACCCAGGAACTACCTATCGTACCATTCGGTGCTTTACGGATTCTTTCCTGGGGTTCATAAGGCGCCATCCAGGAGGCCTGGTGCCTTATGAACTTTTTTAAGGACGCTATATGTCTGGCCAGGAGCCGCGTCATCTACAACAGGGAGGACATGTCCGTCCAGGAATGCCACAGGCTGGTCCACAGCTGGCTTAGAGACTATTCCATCTTGGACTGTCCAGACGTCGATGTAGAAGAGGATTGATGCCCCTCTGCTTCCCCTACCTCCCCATGCATTTGCCCAGTAGTTTGACCCTGTGATCCGACCTCCCCCCCTACCCCCATTGATCCCCATTCCCCTTCCTGATCATAGACTGTAATGTGTTGTTGTTTTTCAACTTTTTTTCTTCGATATTGAGTGATGGAGCGGAGTGTCAGCATAGCATGTGGTACAGTGTATAGCTTAGGGAACCTGTGCTGTATATTCTTGCTTTGTGTGATTGTAATTTATTGTATGGCTTGTAATGATGACTGAATGACAAGTAAAGCTCTTTCAATACCTTTTCCAGTAGGGATCGACCTATTATCGGTTTGGCCGATATTCACCACTTTGGAAGTTATCGGTATCAGCAATTACCTTGCTGATAATGCCGATAATGCGGTGGCTTTAAATCAATGAACTGCAGCGGCTTTTGCAGGGCCAAAGACTGCCACCGCAGCCCCCTTCTCTCCCCCTGCCTGTCCTGGGCTTCTCTCCCCCTGCCTGTTCTGGGGTCCTGAGTACCCCCCCCCCCCTTTGCCTATCCTCTGGCAAGAAACTGCCGCCTGCTTCTCTCCCCCTGCCGGTCCTGAGTCCAACCACCACCGCTGCCCCATTGCCTCCCCCATCCCCGGTGTTATAATTACCTGTTCTCGGGGTCCGCGCTACTTCTGGCTCCTGCAGCGTCCTGCGCTGTTGCTGTGCGCTGCACAATGACGAGTGACGTCCTCTATGCGACGTCACCGTCAGTGCGCAAAGTGACAGCTCAGGACGCCGCCGGAGCCAGACCCCGGGAACAGGTAATTATAACACCGGGGATGGGGGAGGCAATGGGGTAGCGGCGGTGGTTGGACTCAGGATCGGCAGGGGGAGAGAAGAGGGCGGCGGCTGTCTCTGGCCAGAGGATAGGCGGGGGGGCAGCGGCGGTGATTGGATTCAGAACCCCAGGACAGGCAGGGGGAGAGAAGCGTGCGGCGGCGGCGTTCTCTGGCCCAGCAAAAGCCGATGCAGTTCATTGATTTAAAGTGCCTGCTTTAAATCAATGATCTGCAGCGGCTTCTGCAGGGCCAGAAACAGTTTATCAGGGTATACCCGCGCACACACATTTTACCACGGATATTTGGGGCGGGGGGAGGGGGGATAGCTGATAACTGAAAGTTCACAGGTTATTGGTATTGGCCCTAAAAACTCTATATCGGTCGATCCCTATTTTCCAGCCATGCTGTAAACACAGGTAGTCATGTTGTCGAAGTTTGCAGAGACTTATAGAGGGGTATAGTAAATGCTACAAGCCTCCTCCCAATGCCTTATTTCTGTGTGTTTATACTGTATACGTTGTGCCGTCTCTTAATAATTTATTTTGTTGCTCTTTTATTTTTTATTCGAGTAAGCCTCATGCGAAATGTGATATTCTGTGTTTTCCTTAAATTTATATTGTGTGTATTTGGCTGCAGTCTATATGTGGATAAGCAACATGGCGCCTGAGAATTCTGGTCTCGTGTGCCATTTAGCTTTTACGAGGTAGAAGAGGCTAACATGGAGTCCTGTCGTAGGGGCTAATTGGTGCAGGCGTGAGCATGTGACTATGCTTTAGATTTATCAAAACCTGTCCAGAGGAAAAGTTGCTGAGTTGCCCATAGCAACCTATCCGATTGCGTCTTTCATTTTTCAGGGTCCTTTTCAAAAATGAAAGAAGCTATCTGATTGGTTGCTATGGGCAACTGAGCAACCTTTCCTCTGGACAGGTTTTCATAAATCTTTCCCTATGTGGCTGTAAGTGATAAGAGGGGAGAGGCTCCTGTCAAAATGGTCCCATAGGCTTGCATTGAGGGGGCGGGTGTGACATCATGAGGGGGCAGGGCTATGACATCACGCCCCCTACCATAGACTTGCATTGAGGGGGCGGGTGTGACATCATGAGGTGGCGGAGCTATGATGTCACGAGCTCCCGCCGCCGGCTCCAGCATTCGGAACAGTTTGTTCCAAATGCTGAGCAGCGGAGTACCCCTTTAAGTTCTGAAGTGAAGCTGTGCTGGGCCGTGCTAGAAAATAGGCCTGAGAGAACACCTGCTGGAGCACCATTGATGAGAACAAGCTTTATTTGATGTTGGGCCATTAAAAAATTGAGAGAGCAAAGCAGTGATTTTTGAACACTTTGGTTGGAACTCTTTTGGAACAAACATACTTTGGCACATTAAAGGGGTATTCCTGTGGAAACCTTTTTTTTTTTTTTTTTAATCAACTGGTGCCAGAAAGTTAAACAGATTTGTAAATTACTTCTATTAAAAAAATCTTAATCTTTCCAGTACTTATTAGCTGCTGATTACTACAGAGGAAACTCTTTTATTTTTGGAACACAGAGCTCTCTGCTGACATCACAAGCACAGTGCTCTCTGCTGACATCTCTTTCCATTTTAGGAACTGTCCAGAGCAGCATATGTTTTCTATGGGGATTTTCTCCTACTCTGGACAGTTCCTAAAATGGACAGAGATGTCAGCAGAGAGCACTGTGGTCATGTCAGCAGAGAGCTTTGTGTTCCAAAAAGAAAAGAATTTCCTCTGTAGTATTAAGATGCTAATAAGTACTGGAAGGATTAAGATTTTTTTTAATAGAAGTAATTTACAAATTTGTTTAATTTTCTGGCACCAGTTGATTTAAAAAAAAAAGTTTTCCACCGGAGTACCCTTTTAATGTGCCAAAGTATGTTTGTTCCAAAAGAGTTCCAACCAAAGTGTTCAAAAATAACCCACAGGCAAGCAGGGAGAACAAACTTGAGACTTATCAGTATATCTCTAGTATGATTGATAGTTGATTCTAGATCATCAGTAAGAATGAAAGTGTTCATACCTTTACTCGGTAGCCTGTAGTTACCCTTTCATTTAAGGCTCCTTGGTGTTCAGATACATCCTCAGCCCTAAAATAAAATGTACTAAAATTAAACAGTTATTAGAATGGTGGGGAGAGGAGGGGGACGCAGCTGACACTACCTTCTTTTTCTCTTTCTTCATTAATTTCTGCAAAGAAAGGTCATGGCAACTATCTAGAAATGCTCTTTGTATTGCGTTTCTCTAAGCTGCATCCTGTAGATGATTTTGGCTTCCTCTCTCTAGAGTGGGTTGGTGTTTGCACACTGCCCGAGAGATGCACGCTGCTGCAGAGAGCACAGGCTGCAGCCTCTCCTGTGCCCAAGGCCTCCATCTTGGCTCTCCAGAATCCTGTTCACAATTTGGAATAATCTATATAACAATTAGTTCTGGCAGATTTGGCCATACCTCTCTATAAAATACCTGGCAAGGTAGTAATGGAGTGGTCACGGGCAGGGCCAATCGTCAGGGCAATACTGCCACCAGGGATCGGTACCATATTAAACATACAAAATGGGGCCCCTTGTTGCTGACTTTGCCCACTCCCTCTGTGCTGTCTGGGGGGGGGGGGGGGGGGTCGACAGTATGGGACACCTACATTTTTGATAGTGGTCCAGGTCACAGGACAATCAAGTAGTGGCTACAATGCTATTTTTTATTAAAAGAAATACAGCCTGTTCTAGGTAAGGGGGAGGTGGGAATGATTTGAAGGGGTACTCCGCTGCTCAGCGTTTGGAACAAACTGTTCCGAACACTGGAGCGAGCAGCTTGTGAATTCACAGCCCCGCCCCCTCAATGCAAGCCTATGGGACACCGTCACGCCCCCTTCCATAGACTTGCATTGAGGGGGCGGGGTATGATGTATTGAGGGGGCAGGGCTATGACGTCATCGAGCTCCCTTTGCCGGCTCTAGTATTCGTAACAGTTTTTTCCAAATGTTGAGCAGCGGAGTACCCCTTTAAAGGAGTTATCCAACATAAGGTGACTTTAGTACTTACGTGCTAGACAGTAATGGACATGCTTAGGAAGGATCCGTGCTTGTCTTGAAGCTAAATGGCTATATTGTGAGTCAAAATTTTAGTCTCAGGTTTCCTTGTTTGTAAGTGTGAGGTGACTTATCTCCCTCCCACACAACAGCCAGTACACCCATTGCAGCACAGCTAGACTCAGTTCTATGCATGCTGTGCTTGAAACTACAATTCCCTGCAGCCCTGTAGAGAATCATCTCCCTCCCACCCAGCAGGCACTCCATCCATTGAAGCACAGGCAGGCTCCCTTTCAACACCTAATTAGTGATGTCATTTCTCGTGCCACCCTGCAACCTGGGAAAAGCCTGAGACTCATTTTGTATGCTGCTAGTAATGAACATCGGGGCAGAGATTACATAAGAATTGGGAGACCATCAAACACAGGTACAGACACCATATTACGAACTACACTAAATTTACAGCCCCGGTAGCACGGTCAAATAAAAAAAATAAAAAAATAAATCCTAGAACACCCCTTTAATTTGTCTGCAGGAGTATCTCTCTTTAACATATAATTTGACTTAGTCCAATCTAAAGCAGTATACAGAATTAGGACTGGTTGTGTGGTTTTAAAAGCTTCGATTTGTAAACACAATGGGGGAGATTTATCAAAACCTGTCCAGAGGAAAAGTTGCCCAGTTGCTCATAGCAACCAATCAGATCGCTTCTTTCATTTTTCAGAGGCCTTGTTAAAAATGAAAGAAGCGAGCTGATTGGTTGCTATGGGCAACTCAGCAACTTTTCCTCTGGATAGGTTTTGAGAAATCTCTCCCAATAAGGATATGTTAGATTGTTCTTTAAATTCCTCTAACATTGGTTTTCGGCTTTGTCCTTCCAGATTTCAGCTCAGAAGCTCCAGCGGCTGCCATGGATGACTTTGAACGTCGCAGAGAGCTCAGGAGACAGAAACGGGAGGAAATGCGCCAGGAAGCCGAAAGGTAACGTCAAGATAAATTAGGGAGAGCGGCCCTCCTTGTGTTTGAGTTGGAGGTTACCCATATCTGGCAGTCCTTCTTGGCCAGCTCTATTTCCACACCATGAAATAACCAGCCATGTTGTATTTCCAAAAATGGTCATAAATAACGACTCGCAGCGTCTTCTGTATGTTGGTCCAAATACGGCATGTCAGGAATGTAGACCGAGCAAGGTCGCTATTTATAATTGTATATTGGTGACATCATTGTTCCCAGCGGACCCGTTTTATTTCTTGGATATATTGTTGACAGGAAGCATTTCTGGATACTTAGCCAAGTATTGGCAAACGTCTCCAAAGGAAGGAAAGCTAAAGCTTGAAATGTTGGGTTGTATTAGTGATGAACTGTATTTTGCATAAGAACTGAGACCGAATAGCAAAGGGTTAAATACGATGGGAATTATTTCAGCTGGGGATCTCAATTCATTACATGGTGTTCAACTTCATATCAGATCATATGCTTTGAATGAGGGATAGGGGAGTATGGCTTTGGGTGAGAGTTGAGATGCCCCCATCGATATTAGCTGGTTGATCAATCCTCCCAAAATCAATGGGTTTGGCCAACATTAAAGGGGTACTTTATGGTGGAAAACTTTTTTTTTTTTTTTAATCATCTGGTGCCAGAAAGTTAAACAGATTTGTAAATTACTTCTATTAAAAAATCTTAATCCTTGCAGTACTTATTAGATGCTGAATACTACAGAGGAAAATTATTTTCTTTTTGGAACACGGAGCTCTCTGCTGACATCACGAGCACAGTGCTCTCTGCTGACATCTTAGGAACATCCATTTTAAGAACTGTCCAGAGTAGGAGAAGATCCCCAGAGAAAACATATGCTGCTCTGGACAGTTCCTAAAATGGACAGAGATGTCAGCAGAGAGCACTGTGCTTGTGATGTCAGCAGAGAGCACTGTGCTCATGATGTCAGCAGAGAGCTCTGTGTTCCAAAAAGAAAAGAATTTCCTCTGAAGTATTCAGCAGCTAATAAGTACTGGAAGGGTTAAGATTTTTTTTAATAGAAGTAATTTACAAATCTGTTTAACTTTCTGGCACCAGTTGATTTGAAAAAAAAAAAAAAAAAAAAAAAGGTTTTCTACCGGAGTACCCCTTTAATCTAACATGTCTTGCAATCTTCAGGTTGGACTGTTGTGTAGTCAATGGAATAACATTTCCTCCCCAACATGTGTCCCTGAGGCCCCTGACTGCTATCTCTGTATTTCCTATAGATACTATAATCATTGACCTAGTTGGCTGAGGTCAGCTAAACTGCCCATAAAGTACCAAACAGACCATCCAGAAATGCACTGAGCCAGTGGCGCACATGGAAGAAAAGGGGAACCATAGGAAAGATCAAAATGGGCCTTCTATGATGGGGTCTGATTTGCGCCCCGATCTGTATTTTTTAACAGTACCATTTTTGTTTTGATGTGACTTTTTGGTCGCTTTTTTTTAAATTAAATTCGGGAGTTGCAGTTAGTTACTAACTACAACTGCCAGCATGCCCTGATACAGCCTGTGGCTCAGCAGCTGCCCCAAATGAAAACTACAACTCCCAGCATGTTCGACTATATAGTATAGGTTTCCCAACCAGGGATGCCTCCAGCTGTTGCAAAACTGCATCTCCCAGCATGCACGGTCTGTCAGTAGTTTTGAAACAGCTGGAAGTTTGCCCCCCCCCCCCCCCCATCCATGTGAATGTACAGGGTACATTCATACGGGCGAGTTTACAGTAAGTTTCCTGCTTGAAGTTTGAGCTGCGGCAAATGCCGCAGCGCAAACTTCTAGCGGGAAACTCACTGTAAACTTCCGCCTGTGTGAATGTAACCTAAAAACACTACACTAACACATAATAAAGAGTAAAAAACTACATATACACCCCCTTACACTGTCCCCCCAGTAAAATGGAAAACGTATTGTACGGCAGTGTTTCCAAAACGGAGCCTCCAGCTGTTGCAAAACAACAACTCCCAGCATTTCCGGACAGCCACTGACTGTTCAGGCATGCTGGGAGTTTAGCAACAGCTGGAGGAACCCTGTTTGGGAATCACTGGCGTAGAATACCCCTATGTCCACCCTAATATATAAAAATATCGGCATGGTGGCCAAAATACTAGCTGTGCCGGTAAAATACCAGCCAGGTGGCAACCCTAAGGAAAAGGGGTGCTCTCTGTAGCTGATGTCCATTCTAACTAACAATACAACTAATGTAATGTTTCTAAGTAAAACCTTATTATGTGATCCTGACCCTTAAAAACAGCTGTAGCCCATAGACATTATAGACTATGAATATCTGTCTTACATGCAGCTGACTAAGTGTCTTGGTCATGAAGCAAGGATTTGCCTTGAGACTTAAAGGGATACTCCACTAGAAAACATTTTCTTTCTAAATACACTGGTGCCAGAAAGTTAAACAGATTTGTAAATTACTTCTATTAAAAAACCTTAATCCTTCCAGTACTTATCAGCAGCTGTATGATCCACAGTAAGTTCTTTTCTTTTTGAATTTCCTTTCTGCCTGACCACAGTGCTCTTTGCTGACACCTCTGTCCATGTCAGGAACTGTCCAGAGTAGGAGTGAATCCCCATAGAAAACCTATCCTGTTCTTGACAGTTCCTAAAATGAACAGAGATGTCAGCAAATTCAAAAAGAAAAGAACATCCTGTGGATCATAACAGCAACTGATAAGTACTGGAAGGATTAAGATTTTTTTAATAGAAGTAATTTACAAATCTGTTTAAAAGCAGCAGCAGTTGATTTAAAAAAAAAATGTTTTCCAGTGGAGTACCCCTTTAAAAAAAAAAATAAAGCTTGTAATACTGGCCCCTTAGGCTACACTATGTTGCATAACTCATTTTTATGGGAACATTTCTTTTACATTATTTTGCTATCTGTGTTGTACGACTCGTTTCTTTTCGACTAGTCATGGACCAATGAGGTTTCTAGCTAGCTAAGTTGTAGTCATGGGTAATTAAATTAAACGCAGGGCTGGGGGAAAAGTATGTGCAGAGTGAATATGCTAGTGAGTATAAGTGGAAATGCATACAGTATCTCCACTAACCTCTGGGCCACTCAGTGTACTGGGGCAGGGACTTCTTCTTTTGACAGTAGTTTCTGCTCCTGTATGTACTTCCTGTTGCTCTCTACCTTATCAGAAAAAAAAGGTACTTACAATAGCAGGGACTCCTGTCTTTGAAAGGAGTCCCTGTGTCTGGACACTCACAGATTGGTGAAGCATACACTATATGCCTTGCACAATGCATACAGCATTATAATAACCGTACCACCAGGCAGCTGATCACAATATAAACTGAGCGGTGAGGCCTACGGTGCATACTTTGCCAGTCAGTATGCAGGAACAGGGACTCTTGTCTTTGACAGAAGTTCCTGCTCCAGCAATTTTCCCTAATAGAACCTCCAAAAAGTCAGATTCAGACGAATCCAAACTTGTGGGGAAATTTTTGACCAAAATTGATTTGCTTATGTCTAACCAGAGTCATTCCATATGATATGCCCCATGATAATCCATATGATTTGCCTGATAGATGCAGGTCCCACCAATGACCCCTTCATAGAGAGTGGGTGTTTTATTCCCCGCTGCCAAAAGGTGGCAATAGTGTTTTAATAACACTGTAAGACTCACGGCAGTAGGCTGGAACAGAGACTGTAGTAGTGGATCCACACAACCTGTGTGGTTGATGATGTGGGCCATGCCAGGGAGCGGAGTCTAAGGTGCCCAGGTCACTACCCCTGGCACGACTCGTCCACATAGGCGGCTGAGGAGGTTTGAGGCACAGGAGGGATACAGCAACTCTTGGTCTGGATAGCAGTTGGTCAGGGCAGGCAGCACAGGAGCGTAGTCTAGAACGTAAGGAGGTCAATAGGCAGGCAGTGGAGGAGCAGTGTCAGGTCACGGAACAAAGGGTCTGGAATACGGATAAGCAGGAATACAGGAATGCTTTCTCTAAGGCACTAGGGCAACAAAGATCGGCAGTGAGTGGGGGGAGGTGCAGAAACTTAAAAGGAAGGTGCAGGTGCAAGTACTAATTAAACAAGCACTGGCGCTTTAAATTTTAGAGCACCGGCGTGGGCTAGGGTACGGGGGCCCACGCACCGGCACTGCAAGGTGACAGAAGGGAGCAGAGGTTAGTGACGGGCTGGGTCTCGCATGCGGGTGCGTCCCTTGATGTGAATCGCAGCCCTGTTGGCAGATATGGGAGGAGAGCGCTTACGGCCAGTGTGTCTGGCCAGAGCTTGAACTGTAACACCCATTTACATAAACATTTGACATGACCAAAAGTTATATTTCCTCTATGGAGTGGGGTAGCCAGACATCTATCGACGTATCTCTCTCAGAACAATAGGGTAAGGCAGTAGAAAACCAATACACCGACCCTTCTGTTCCCCGGCATCATCTGTCAATGGAGAGTCGGGAGGCCATCATATACTTTACACAGTTGAATGAATCCTCCAAAGTCATCAAGTTCGCCCAACTTTTGTCTAAGGTGTATGGTCGCCTAAAGTCTCCACTGTCTTCAATGAAGAGGTGAACACACTTTATTTATCAATGGGTCATAATAAGCATGCGACTATGAAATCTATGCTTAGTCAGGATCATATTGATAAAGGATGGAGAATTAGTAGTTACTCCTGGACCAGCATAGATGGGGGAGCCCACATGTGGCACATGGTCGGTTACCGATTTTGCCTTAAAGGGGTATTCCGCTGCTCAGCATTTTTAAACAAACTGTTCCAAATGCTGGAGATGGCGCTGGGAGCTTGTGACATCATAGCCCCGTCCCCTCATGATGTCACGCCCCGCCCCCTCAATGCAAGTCTATGGGAGGGGGCGTGACGGCTGTCACACCCCTGCCATAGACTTGCATTGAGGGGGGTAGGGCTATGAGCTCCCGGCGCCAGCTCCAGCATTCTGAACAGTTTGTTCCAAACGCTGAGCAGCGGAGTACCCCTTTAAGCCTAGGATCTTTAAAGGGGTACTCCAGCCCTAAGACATCCAAAGGATAGGGGATAAGATGTCTGATTGCAGGGGTCCCGCCTCTAGGGACCCCTGCAATCTAGCATGCAACACCCACCTGTAAGCACTGCTGGAGGCTCTCAGTGTTATGCCTCCCGACCACGGGGACAGAGTATCGTGACATCACGACTCCGCCCCCGTGTGATGTCACGCCCCGTCCCCTCAATGAAAGTCTATGGGTTATGCCTTACAACTATTTGATGCTAAAAAAAAAATTAAATGGGTCTAAAATTCTGATTTTTTTTAATTATTTTTTTTGTATTCTATCAGAAAATTTTACCTATTTTCCATTAATATTATTGGTGACCAAATGATAGACAGGAGGTTTGCCGAGATATTTTTTCACTGAGCTTGTGGTTTAGTGAAGCTGTGATTTCATGAGGTTGTATGGTCACCCCACATGACCTCACCCAAGCTGATCTGGTTAGTCACCGACCGGCTGTTGGCGGTGGGCCAATGGAGTATCCTGCTATATTCCAGGGTGCAAATCCCACCCTGAGTGCTGACTTTTTTTTTCTTCATCCATTGTGTATAAAATGTCATTGGCATCGGAGTCCATTATAATGAAAGAGAGAGAAAGGAAATGAAATAATAATAATCAGCTTTGGAACAGGGGCTGGCAACCAACAAAGATTTTTTTTTTTTTTTTTATACTGGAAATTCAATAAGGTTCTGCTAACATTTCCCTTATAACTTTGACTTTTGTCGGATTCTGGCATCCTTTTTATATTAAATGTAATCCTAGTAGGGACACCCTGGGCTACATAGACTAGTATCATATGTGGGCCATTGTAAATGTGCATACAGAAAGGCTCCTCGGTAATAGGCTGTTCACAGGCCTTCTTTTGGCTTAACCTCTAGTGATCATCTGTAATCTTTAAGTGTTAAGCTTCCCTGCAGCACCCCCACAGGTGAAACAAAGGATTGCAACTCAGTTGGCTGTTTATGTGATGTACAGACATGCTGGGTCCTCCAGAGCAAGAGATGTTTTTTGTAGCTTCTCCTTCCTCTGGATAAAAGCTAAGGGTGCTAAATGGGGAAGTGGGGGGGGGGGTCTCCTCTTCTATTTACTTTAAACAAATTAAGACAGTAGTCCCCAGCAAAGTCCTCAAGACCCACCACCATTTCAGGTTTCTGAGTTACTCCATTGGAATAGAACAGGGAAAGGTTGAGGACTGGGTTGGGGACCTCTGCACAAAGATAATTTATTTTTCACATGGTCTTAACATTTCAGACCATGATGCTTTGTCATAGGAACAAATCAAAATACAGCAGACAACCAATAAATCATTTGATAATTAAGGATGCCAGACCTTACTCACCAAACCCCAACGATCGTTTCGCTTCCAATGCTTCCTCAGGGGGCATTCATGACACCCCCTGAGGAAGCATTGGAAACAAAACTATCATCGGGGTTTGGTGGGTAGGCCCTCACGGTCCAGCGGTGCGAACCTCATTCAACTTCCTGGGGACGGAGACATCACAGAGCCGTCGGCGTATCATCTGCTACAGCGATGTCCCGCCCGGGCCGGTAATAGGCTGAGCCCACTGTCATGTAAGAAGCCGGCCAGAGCTCTTTACATGACAATGGGCTCAGCCTATCACCGGCCGGGGCGGGACATTGCTGCGGCCGGTGATACGCCGACGGCTCTGTGATGTCTCCGTCCCCAGGAAGTTGAATGAGGTTCGCACCCCTGGACCGTGAGGCTGGTACCGGACCGACGGGGGCACTTAGGAAGGTATATTAAAGTTTTTTTTTGTTTATTTTTGCAGCCCAGGCACAGCAATATATAAAAGTCTTGCACTACAGTTGTCCTTTAAGGCTCGTTCAAAGTTTTAGGCCTCCACAATCTTCAGCTCCAGGGTGGGGAGACGGGGGCCAGTTGTCAGTGCAGTTGTCAGTTCAGTTGTCAAAGCAACCATAACACGCTTAGCGAAGTTCCGTACATGAGTCCCATCATCAGGAGGGCGCACGTGCACGGAGCTTCACCAAGTGTGGTATGGTTGCTTCGACAACTGAACTTACAACTGGCCTGCCTCTCCCCACGCTGCAGCTAAAGACTGTGTGGGCCTAAAACTTTGGATTTAGGGTTATCCAGGAATAGAAAATCAGCTCCACGTCTGTCTCCAAGTTGGGTGTGGTTCTGCAGTTCCGTTCCATTGAAGTAAATGGAGCCAAGTTGTAAAACCACACCCAACCTGGAGACAGAAGTGGAGCTGTTTTTGAAAGTAGCTGTGGTTTTTTTTGTGCCTTTACTCACAGACATAACCCAATGCAGATTTTATAACCTGGCCTCACACCTATAATTTGTCTTTTTATGTGACTAAGTGGCCCACTCAGACTCCAAGGTCTAGGAGCTACACCTAATTCTGCTTCCCCCTATAGTTACACTCCTGCTTAAAGGGGTACTCAGTCTCTATACATATTATCCCCTATCCAAATGATAGGGGATAAGATGTCTGATGGCTCCCCAGGCACCCCAGACATCCGGTGCACGGAGCGAACTTGCCAGATGACTGGCGATGCGGGGCAGAGGCTCATGATGTCATGGCCATGCCGCCTCAATGCAAGTCTATGTGAGGAGGCTCCCATAGACTTGCATTGAGAGGGCTTGAGTGTGACATCACGAGCGGGGCACAGCTGTGATGTCACGAGCCTCCTGCACTGAACCCGACGCTCTAAACGAACACCGTTTGCAGCAGGGAGATCGCGGGGTCCCCAGCGGTGCGACACGAGTGATCAGACATCTTATCCCCTATCCTTTGGATAGGGGATAAGATGTCTAAGGGTGGAGTACCCCTTTAAAGAATCCAGCATCTATACTGGGCATCCCCCACTGGGCTACAGAATAGATAAAGTCTTCTAATTCTCCAATACCATTTTTGTCTTGACCCACATTTGGTGTACATACTACACTAAACCACCCAATATATATATATATATATATATATATATATATATATATATATATGTAAAAAATTTGCTCGGAAAGGTATTACATTTCTGAAAACCCTTCCTGGAGCCGTTCAGTAGGAGAAAATATTCGAGGCGTTTGGCTCTTGATGGAAACATGATGTAGCAAAGATCATTTGTCTGTGAAACTAAAGTGCTCCCTCATGCTTCTCCTCCTAGACGGCCACCTTGGAGATATTTCAGTCCCCGTCACGTATAGCAGAATGACCTTCCAGCTTGATCTGTAATCCACAAATCCCACTTAAAAAGGTTCTTGGCATTTCTTATTTGTTGATTTTTCTGCCTGGCGATCCGAACTCTTCTGCAGCTGCAGACAGAGGGAGCTTTTGTAAATTCACTTCCATCTTCGGGGACGTATTAAATACTGTAGCTGTTCGTCAAAGTATATACAACATATGTATTGTTAAGGGGCGAAAAAGAGAAAAAAAATACCGCAGGTTTGCAGTTACAGGAATCTTAGCTTCTCAGCTAATGTAAAATTATTTTTTTTTTTAAAGGGAGTTGTAAAATTTAAAGGGGTACTCCACCCCTAGACATCTCATCCAAAGGATAGGGGATACGATGTCTGATCGCGGGGGTCCCGCTGCTGGGGACCCCCATGATCTCGGCTGTGGCACCCCATACATCCAGTGCAAGGAGCGAACTTCGCTCTGTGCCGGATGACTGGCGATGTGGGGCGGAGGCTTGTGATGTCACGGCTATGCCCCCTCAATGGAAGTCTATGGGAGGGGGCGTGACTGCCGCCACGCTCCCTCCCATAGACTCGCATTGAGGGGGCTTGGCCGTGACGAGAGAGGCGCGGCCATGACGTCACAAGCCGAAGCGGCACCCAACGCTCTAAAAGAACGCCGGGTGCAGCAGGGAGATCGCGAGAGAGATCGGGAGATCCCGAAGATGCCTAGGGGCGGAGTACACCTTTTAAGATTTTTTTGAAGGATGAGAAGGGAAAGTGTGCGTGGCCATTCTATTATGTCCCATACATGGCAACTTATACTGGGGAGCGGTATGCTAAATCTATTCTTCGTATTAGTCACAATAGACATATACAGGAGGCGATTTCTTATGAACTTATTAACCTATCAAGGTATCTGGAATTAGAAGGAAATCCATGTGGATACATAACTTGAAGCTTTGAGACCCCTTTGTTAAATCTTGAAGAAGGACCCCTGCCCATGATTTCTTCCTATGTGCCCCTAAGGTTCCAGGTTGAATATGCAAATACTACCTCTGCACCTCCTATAGCTACACCCCGGAGTAAGGATAACATGTAGTTGTTAGATGAGATCTGCCCAATAAATAATACTGGATTATTCTTATGAAGTATTAGCAACTTTGGACCCTCTAAGACCCCAAGTTTGGGTAGGACTGCTACCATTACATCATGACTCATCTATCTCTATACCCCTAGTAAGGAAAACTTCCAAACTCTGGGGAACTGGGTGGTTCTTATGTGGTAGGGGTGACTTTGAACCCACTTAGACATTGGGACTTCAGTGTGACTGCTATTTCTGGACCTGGACTCCTAAGGAATAGATAGATAGATAGATAGATAGATAGATAGATAGGATATACAGTGGGGCAAAAAAGTATTTAGTCAGCATCCAATTGTGAAAGTTCTCCCACTTAAAAAGATGAGAGACCTGTAATTTTCATCATAGATATATCTCGACTATGAGAGACCGAATGAGAAAAAAAAAATCCATAAAATCACATTGTCTGATCTTTAAAGAATTTATTTGCAAATTATGGTGGGAAATAACTATTTGGTCAATAGCAAAAGTTTATCTCAATGCTTTGTTATATACCCGTTGTTGACAATGACAGAGGTCAAACGTTTTCTGTAAGTCTTCACAAGGTTTTCACACACTGTTGCTGTTATTTTTGCCCATTCCTCCATGCAGATCTCCTCTAGAGCAGTGATGTTTTGGGGCTGTCGCTGGGCAAAATGAACTTTCAACTCCCTCCAAAAGTTTTCTATGTGGTTGAGATCTGGAGACTGTCTAGGCCACTCCAGGACCTTGAAATGCTTCTTATGAAGCCCCTTCTTCCTTGCCCGGGTGGTGTGTTTGGGATCATTGTCATACTGAAAGACCCAGCCATGTTTCATCTTCAATGCCCTTGCTGATGGAATGAGGTTTTCACTCAAAATCTCACTATACATGGCGCCATTCATTCTTTCCTTTACATGAATCAGTCGTCCTGGTTCCTTTGCTGAAAAACAGCCCCCATGTTTCCACCCCCATGCTTCACAGTAGGTATGGTGTTCTTTGGATGCAACTCAGCATTCTTTCTCCTCCAAACACGGAGTTGAGTTTTTACCAAAAAGTTCTACTTTGGTTTCATCTGACCATATGACATTCTCCCAATCCTCTTCAGGATCATCCAAATGCTCTCTAAAAAACTTCAGATGGGCCCAGACATGTACTGGCTTAAGCAGGGGGACACGTCAGGCACTGCATGACTTGAGTCCCTGGCAGCGTAGCCTGTTACTGATAGTAGCCTTTGTTACTTTGGTCCCAGCTCTCTGCAGGTCATTCACTCAGTCCCCCCGTGTGGTTCTGGGATTTTTGCTCACCGTTCTTCTGATAATTTTGACACCACGGGGTGAGATCTTGCATTGAGCTCCAGATCAAGGGAGATTATCAGTGGTCTTGTATGTCTTCCATTTTCTAATAATTGCTCCCACAGTTGATTTCTTCACACCAAGCTGCTTGCCTATTGCAGATTCAGTCTTCCCAGCCTGGTGCAGGTCTACAATTTTGCTTGACAGCTCTTTGGTCTTGGCCATAGTGTTTGGAGTGTGACTGTTTGAGGTTGTGGACAGGTGTCTTTTATACTGATAACAAGTTCAAACAGGAGCCATTAATACAGCTAACGAGTGGAGAACAGAGGAGACTCTTAAAGTAGAAGTTACAGGTCTGTGAGAGCCAGAAATCTTGCTTGTTTGTAGGTGACAAAATACTTAATTTAACAAGGAATTTATCAATTAATTAATTAGAAATACTACAATGTGATTTCCTGTATTCTTTCTCCCCATTATGCATCTCATAGTTGAGGTATACCTATGATGAACATTACAGGCCTCTCATCTTTTTAAAAGGGAGAACTTGCACAATTGGTGGCTGACTAAATACTTTTTTGCCCCACTGTAGATAGATAGATAGATAGATAGATAGATAGATATGAGATAGATAGATATGATATAGATAGATATTAGATGGATAGATATTAGATAGATATGAGATAGATAGATAGATAGAACATGTGTAGCTTGCCAATTCTGCCCAAAATGGGCAAAATAGATGCAGAATTTTTATTTATTTCCCCCATTCAATGATCAGCTCAGAGTGCATCTACATGTTAAGCTATGTTCTGTAGCTCAGATACACCTGGCCTGTATGATGGTGGTCCTCACTTATGGCCCCACCACTCACTACTTTACTTTATTATAGTCTAAGGCACATACAGATTTTGCAGGCCTTATTACCTGATATACTTTGTATTTGGTGCCAGGTTTCCACTACCTTGTGACATTCCTATAAAATGTGCCTGAACTTTCCAATAGCATTCAATCTCCGGGAGCTATCAGTGTGGATTTTTTATTTTATTTATTTCTTCTGTCTCTTTTTTTTTTTTTTGGCATATTATTTTTCCCTCCTTTTGAAGAACTTTTTGCTCCTGTGAAATCAGCATGCTGTCTTTAGACATATTATAACCTGGCTGGAGACCAGCGCTAGAGCGAATTCCCAGACAAAACCCTTGGGTAGACATGGCTTCCTTCTCTTACAACCGGCTAGTGATAAAGGAGACAGGAAAATGTTGATTTTCTTAACACTTATCTTCCCTGTTTAGTTTGTTTATTACAAGAGTATTATGTAACTCGCATGGGACTGCAAGATTATCTCCTCAAACGTGTTATCCGGTCTAATACTGGGGATGGAGGTCATGTGACTATGCTTTACGAGAGGAGTATTAACAATTCACCAGTACCTATAGACCCTTGATTAGTTCTTTCCTATCAATTAATTTATATAGAAAGCTAAGTGACAACCAATATGGTGGCCGTAGGCCACCATATTGGTTGTCAATCAGCTTTCTATATAATTGACTGATAGGAAAGAACTACTAAGTCGTAATTCTTTTCTATCAAAGTTAGTGGAGCAAAATTTCCTAAATGTCTCAATATCTACTTTACATACTTGGCTTGGATATATCCTCTGTTTCCTCTGAACTTTTGCTGTTCTGACTTTTCGAAAAGCTGGGGGGGTCGCCTAAAAGCATAACAAGTAACAATATAGAGGACATCATCTTACCCTAAAACTGATATAACCATGGGGTATCTTTTTGGGTGTAACTGAAAGTTTATCAGCTACATTCATTGTTAGGATATATGTGCCATTCATTTGGGCAAAGTAGGACAAGGCTTGACTTTTTTCAGTCCTTTACTTTCTCCCTGCTGTGAGAAATAGAGAAGGCAAAATTTAATTGGTCTATTACTCTAATGTAAAAGATAAAAATTTGAGTACATCTTTCATCTTGCCAGTGGTTGTAGACTGTCTTAACCATGCTGTCTGAAGTGGCTTGCATTTCTGTAGACCTTTACTTTCTCCCTGCTGTGATAAATAAAGAAATGGAAATGTAGCTAAAAGAACTGCAACCCCTTGGAAACAGAATGGAATCACAATTCCTTTAACATATTGTTTTACTTTGTAATATATACCAAAATCTAAGTTATGCTTGTATGAGGGACGTTTCATGAAGCCAGAAAATTCAGCTATTACACAAAATAGTTTTGAGTCCTATCTGTGGTTTGTGTATTTTCTATGAACTAAAAGAAAATGTGGGTGCATCCTCTAAATGTAAAGATTCCATAGTTTTTGCCAGTTGTTGTAGACTGTCTTACCCAAGCTGTATGAGAAGACCTGAATTTTCTGTAGTCCTTTACTTTCTCCCTGCTGTGAGAAATAGAGAAGTAAAAAGGTGGCTAAAATAACTTCAACACCTTGAAAACATTCACATATTGACCCTTATTTACTAAGAGTGGAGTGTAGGTTTCTTTGTGGGCTTTAATTCCCTACAATTTATTTTCCACGGTATTTACTAAGGTTTCCCTACATTCTCCACTTTCCCTACACTTTGCTTTTTTACTCTGATCTGTCAGGTTTTCCTCAGCTCAAATCCACCACATTTTCTGTGGAAACCTTAGTAAATGTGTTATTTTTTTGTGAAAATGCCCCTTTTCGGAGACCACGCCCCCTTTCCCCTGCAGTCACACCACTTTTTCGGGTTTTCTTAGCAAAGTGGAGAGTTAGTCGGGGTTATTTCAATCCTGGTGCAAATTCTGGGGCAAAATCTGGCACAGACAGATTTTCCGGCGCAATGCGACAGAATCTGGCACACAACCCGACAAAACACGTCGGGTTTGCAATAGTAAATGAGGGCCATTGTATTACTTTGTAATATATACTCAAATTTCAGCTATGCTTGTTTGAGGGACATTTTATCAAACCAGAAAATCAGCTTTAAACAAAATAGTTTTAAGTCATATCTGTGGTTTGTGAATTTTTTTATAAACTAAAAATAAGTGGGTACATCCTCTAAATGTCATGATCCTATTGTTTTGCCAATGGTTGTAGACTTTTTTACCCAAGCTGTCTGAAGAGGCTTGCATTTCCGTAACCCTTTACTTTCTCCCTGCTGTAAGAAATGGAAATGTAGCTAAAATAATGGCAACTCTTTGAAAACATTATGGAATCACAATTCATTCAACATATTATTGCTTTGCTTTGTAATATATACTTTAATCTCAGTTAGGTTTGTTTGAGGGACATTTTAATGAAGCCAGAAAATTCAACTATTAAAGAGGTACTCCACTGGGGTAAAAAAAAAATTTTATCAACTGGTGCCAGAAAGTTAAAGGGTTATTCCAGGAAAAAACTTTTTTTTTTTTTTTCTTATATATCAACTGGCTCCAGAAATTGAAACAGATTTTTAAATAACTTCTATTAAAAATCTTAATCCTTCCAATAATTATTAGCTGCTGAAGTTGAGTTGTTCTTTTCTGTCTGACAACAGTGCTCTCTGCTGACATGTCTGCTTGTCTCGGGAACTGCACAGGAGTAGAAGAGGTTTGCTATGGGGATTTGCTTCTAAACTGGGCGGTTCCTGAGACACATGTCATCAGAGAGCACTTAGACAGAAAATCACAACTCAACTTCAGCAGCTCATAAGTACTGAAAGGATTAAGAATTTTTAATAGAAGTAACTTACAAATCTGTTGAACTTTCTGGAGCCAGTTGATATGTATATATATAAAAAAGTTATTTCCTGGATAACCCCTTTAAACAGATTTGTAATTGATTTCTATTTAAAAATCTTAACCCTTCCAGTACTTATCAGCTGCTATAGGCTCCACAGGAAGTTCTTTTCTTTTTGAATTTCCTTTCTGTCTGACCACAGTGCTCTCTGCTGACACCCCTGTCTATTTTAGGAATTGTTCAGAGACGGTGAGGTTTGCTATGGGGATTTGCTCTTGCTCTGGACAGTTCCTAAAATGGACAGAGGTGTCAGCAGAGAGCATTGTGGTCAGACAGAAAGGAAACTCAAAAAGAAAAGAACTTCCTTTGGAGCATACAGCAGCTGATAAGTACTGGAAGGATTAAGATTTTTAAATAGAAGTAATTTACAAATCTGTTTAATATTCTGTCACCAGTTGATTTCTTGCATTGAGGGTGTGAGATCACACGGGGCGGAGTCGTGATGTCACGTTACTCCAGCCCCGTGGTCGTCATGCTTCACACTCGGAGCCTCCAGCGCAGCGGAGAGCTCACAAAGGTGGGTGCGGAATGACAGATTGCGGGATCCCCGCTATCATACATCTTATGCCCTATCCTTTGGATAGGGGGTAAGATGTATTTGGGTCAGAGTACCCCTTTAAGCAAAATAGTTTTGAGTCAAATCTATGATTTGTGTATTTGCTATAAAGTAAAAAATATATAAAAATTGCCAATGGTTGTACACTATCTTACCCATGTTGTCAGAATATCTGTAGAGGGAATGTGTAAACTAATAAAGACCTGTGATTATAGCAGCATGGGCACTTACTGTATTTTTCGTCATATAAAGGATGAAAATCTAGAAAAAAAAGATTCTGAACCAAATACAATGTAAAGTATAGGACAGTGATCTTCAACCTGCGGACCTCCAGATGTTGCAAAACTACAACTCCCAGCATGCCCGGACAGCCGTTGGCTGTCCGGGCATGCCGGGAGTTGTAGTTTTGCAACATCTGGAGGTCGTCAGGTTGAAGACCACTGGTATAGGAGGTAATACTCACGTGTCCCCGCCACTCTGGACCCGTCACCGCTCGTCACCGCTGCCCTGGATGTCGCCCTCCATCGCTGTCGCCGCTTCCCGGGGTGTCCCCGTCGCTCCGGAACGTCTCTGCTGCCCAGTATCCTCGTTCTCCGCCGCCGCCATCACGTCGCTACGCATGCCGATACGCATGTCGCTTCTATTGGATGACGGGGCGGCGTGCATGACGACGTGTTGACGACGAAGGAGAGCGCCAGCCATGCAGGGGATCCCGGCACGGAGCAGACATCGAGGAGGCAGGTAAGGTCCCTCCCAGTGTCCTGTAAGCTGTTCGGGAGGCCGCAATTTCACCGCGGTGGTCCCGAACATCTGTAACATGGCAGACAATGATAACTTCCTGTTAGTGTTATAGTAAGAAGGAGAGATTTGTACTTCCATTTTTTTTTTCTTTCACTTTATTTTCTAGACCATTGGATGCCAGACTAAAGGAACATGCTCCCATGTTTGCGGGAGTGTGTCCTTAAACTCACACACGAGTTGGCAAATCTGGATCAAGTTAAAATAAATATACATTTCCCTTTTAGGCAATTTTGTGGATATTCTGTGAATTTCGTGGAACTATTTGAATAGAAGTTCGATATCTCAGCGAGCTGTCACCACAAAGTATGCCATGAATGGAGGCTTTATTTTGTCTCCATCTCAGGCTCTTGTATGGCTTACAATAACAGGGGCCAAAATATTCTGTGCTTCCCGAGGAGGGCCGTGTCCTTTAGAACACTTTTTAGGTAAAAGGGTGAATTATTGTCACAAAAAGGGATTTTTTTTTAAAGAATTAAATCAGATTCTCGGTGTCAATTAAATTTTAATAATAACCATACTTTCCATATTAGTTGAGATCCTATGGACTCTCAAAGACTTCTGGGGCAACATTGCTTTTATTGATTTCAAGGGTAGCTGCATATGCAGTGAGCTTCCCCTTAAAGGGGTACTCCGGTGGAAAACTTTTTTTTTTTAAATCAACTGATGCCAGAAAGTTAAACAGATTTGTAAATTACTTCTATTTAAAAATCTTAATCCTTCTGGTCCTTATTAGCTGCTGATTACTACAGAGGAAATTATTTTCTTTTTGGAACGCAGTGCTCTCTGCTTACATCATGATCACAGTGCTCTCTGCTGACATCACGAGCACAGTGCTCTCTGCTGACATCTCTGTCCATTTTAGGAACTGTCCAGAGCAGCATATGTTTGCTATGGGGATTTTCTCCTACTCTGGACTGTTCTTAAAATGGGCAGAGATGTCAGCAGAGAGCACTGTGCTCGTGATGTCAGCAGAGAGCTCTGTGTTCCAAAAAAGAAAACAATTTCCTCTGTAGTATTCAGCAGCTAATGAATACTGGAAGGATTAATATTTTTTTTTATAGAAGTAATTTACAAATCTGTTTAACTTTCTGGCACCAATTGATTTAAATAAAAAAAAGTTTTCCACCGCAGTACCCCTTTAAAATAATTATATAATTTAGAGAGTGGACAATGGACATGAACAACGAGGTCTATTTGTGCTTTTGCTCCCATAATTCTCATTTAGTACATATTCCCTAGCTAAGTGTCAGTCTCCATCACTGGAAGAAGAAAGAAGTAGCTTATGGTTTACAGCATGAGCAACAATTGTTGGCGTGGTCGGTAGTGTTGCTTGCGAATATTCGCAATGCAAATTTTATTTGCGCATATCGCATATTCGTGAATTCGCGAATATTCGGGAATATAGCATTATATATTCGTAATTACGAATATTCGGGGGTTTTTTTTGTAATTTTTTTTTTCACAGTAAACATCCCAGTGATCATCCCTCTCTGCTTCCAGCTTGTGTGATGTAAAGAAGGCTCCAATACTACTGTGTGAGACTGGCGTGCGAAATTTCGCATTTGCGAATTTTCGCCTATGTTAATTTTGGTTTATGATAATTCACATATGCTAATTTTCGTATATGCGAAAATAAACCGCTAATATGCGAATTTAGCGAATATATGACGAATATTCGTCCATATATTCGCGAAATATCGTGAATTCGAATATGGCCTATGCCGCTCAACACTAGTGTTGCTTGCGAATATTCACAATGCAAATTGTATTCGCGACATCGCGAATATTCGCGAATATAGCACTATATATTCGTAATTACAAATATTCGTATTTTTTTTTCACAGTAAACAACCCAGTGATCATCCCTCTCTGTGTAATGTAAAGAAGGCTTCTTTACTACTGTGTGAGACTGGCGTGCGAATTATCGCATATGCTAATGTTCGCATTTGCGAATTTACGCTTATGTAAATTTTGGTATATGCTAATCTTCGCATATGCGAAAATTAACCGCGATTATTACGAATATGCGAATTTAGCGGATATATGACGAATATTCGTCCATATATTCGCGAAATATCACGAATTCGAATATGGCCTATGCCGCTCAACACTAGTGGTCGGCAGGATTACAACAAATGGAGTAGTCAGCAGGATAAACCCACAACACAGTGATTCTTCCTAACTTTCACATTGATGAGATGTCTTAAGGGTAGGCCATCTATGATCCATTAGGGGTTTGACCTACCGATCAAGTATTCCAGAGAGTGTTGAGGTGTACGACTTCTTTATCGTCAGTTAGGATTCGACTTTGAGGGCTGAAGAAGGTGCACCTCTGAGTCATGATCGGTGCAGGTCCCCTAACAATCGTATAGTGGTAGTATTTCCTAGTTATATGCTATTACTTGAGGAGATTTAAAAACTTCTTACCATGACCACCATAGACACTTAGGGGAGATTTATCAAAATCCGTCCAGAGGAAAAATTGCCCAGTTGCCCATAGCAACCAATCAGATCGCTTCTTTCATTTTTAACAAGGCCTCTGCAAAATGAAAGAAGCAATCTGATTGGTTGCTATGGGCAACTGGGCAACTTTTCCTCTGGACGGGTTTTGATAAATCTCCCCCTTAACGCCTATCCACAGGAGATTAATTGTCTTTGGGAGTGTCAAAGCTAGTTGAGTTCAGCGCCCGGTTATCTTCTATTCTCCCATAGACAATTGATGGAGCGGTGGTTGAGTTTGCCGCTTCATTCGGATTCCTATTGGGAATTGCATTCTTCACATCGTGGATAGGTGAAAAGTGTTTATGGTGGTAAAAGTTCACATGCTTTTGTTTCTTCCATATTTACAGTGCTGAGTTTGGTATGACAAGGAGCTCACAAAAGGGGGTTGGATTTATATCAAGACTACCCCAAAGTGGGTGTTTTGGGGAAATTTTTTGTTCATCCTGAAGAAGGGCTAAATTTTCTTGACTTTGGCTTGTAACATGTTGGCAAGTATTCTCTTATTTGCTATGGCTTTAGGACAAACCTTAAAGGAGTTCGTTGGAGTATGCTGGAGCTGGAGACGGGAGTTCGTGACATCATAGCCCCACCCCCTCATGAAGGCCGTCACGGCCCCTCCCATAGATTTGCATTGAGGAAGCGGGGCGTGACATCATGAAAGGGCAGGGCTATGACGTCACGACCTCCCGGTGCCAGCTCCAGCATTCGGAACAGTTTGTTCCAAACAGTGAGCAGCGGAGTACCCCTTTAACATTTTTATCTGGTGGGCCCAAATATAGAATACAACAAATATGGCAGGTCTTCCTCGTGGGTGGGTCTTTTGGATGTACACGCTAACTGTATACCAAGAGACCAAAGGGTGTTGACACTAGGGTTCCCACTATATTCCTGTGACTCGGATAATGCGACCAGATGGGGCCCTTGCTTTGGGGTCTGCTTTGAACCTAAATGGTATCAGCTGTGTATACAGACCACAATGATGACAAAGGCCATTGCGGTGGTGTTGTGCGTAGTGTCACAGCTTTCATGTTGGCTTGTGTCCTGTTTGATACTCGGTGGATACAAAATATTCATTTGCAGCTATTTTGAATTTTTCCAGCTTGTACTTATTTACTTTTAGCTATCCCGTATCTAGTGTTTGGCCCAATGTGAAGATACAGTACGCAGCTGTTTCTGATTGTATTACAGTACACATTACGACACAGTTCATGGGACTTTTATAGTTCTGAACAATAAAAGAAAAAACACGATTCCCCTGACAGAGAACAGAGCCCAGTATCCAGTTATCGGATGACTTCTCGTAGCTAGGGGTCTATTTATCTGACGTGCATCTTGTACGGTTCCTAATGTTATCATTATAAAATCACAAACCCCTTCCTCTCGACAAACATGAGGCCATCAGGAGTCTGTGCCTGGGTAAGAGAGCCCCCTGCTGGTGATGATTGATACCACCACACCCATCTCATTCAGCAACAAAAGGTACTTGACATACATTTTCCTATGGTACCCCCCCCCCCCCCCCAAGGGTGTTTCTACCATGGTGGCAAATGAGAAAATGAAGAGATATGTCACTTCTTTGACCATGATTCTGCGCAGATTTGGGACCCTGGACACAGGTTAGGCCCTTTGAATGGGGCTAATTTGTGTCCAAAGTGGTGTCCAAATCCACAGCATATAAGCTGCATATCTACAATAGAGTATGCCTCAAATCTCTTGTGGATTCCAAGAAAAATTTTCTTGATGGGAAAAATCTGTTGTGTGAACATACCCTAACTCTTCAGTATCTCATGACTGGCATGTGAGTTAAATGGGTTGTCTGGCCACTTCCATTAAAAAAACATACACAAAGAAAAATAGGTCTAAATGGTGTAGTATAGCAAAAAACAAAAAAAAAACAAAGACAATACTCACCTTATAGATACCCCCCCCCCCCCCCCCCCCCATTCCCGATGCCTCCCAGGTCCTGCCACTCTGTTTACTTCCTGGTTCTTCCCGACTGGCCGACGAGGACCTGTACTCTCTGTCTGCAGCCAATTACAGGCTGTAGAAAGTTACCATTTCAGCTAGTGATTGGCTGCAGCAGTCACATGTCTGTGTCAAGAAGCATCAGTACAGAGGACAGTGGGACATGGAAAGCATTGGAACTGGGTTAGTAAGGAGAGTATGACTTTTAAAAAATATATTATTTTACACCATTCTGTCCATTTTAAATGTGGTCCTACAAGTGAAAGTGTGGGAGGGGTTACTATTTTAGCTAGTGACTGGCTGCAGCAGTCACATGCCCGTTTCAGATAGTAAAGAGAGTGGCAGAACATTGGTAGAATTGGAACCCAATCTCTAAAATGAGCCAAAAAGAAGTGCATATTACTACCTTTCTCTCCGCAATCTCTGTCTGACTACACAAGCTCCATTATGAGTCTACAGAGATAGTCTCATGGGGCAAGAAAGACAAGACGACAAGCCAGGGAGTCAAGCCAATAACCACTCTCTTCCCTGCTCGTCTAAGAGATCAGTGGGGTCTGAACACTTGGACCCAGACCGGTCAAAACTCGTGACATGTCAAAACTTGTTTCTTAGGACAGGGACACTTTGAGTAATCATGGTTATCATGATGCACCAACCCCTTAGCCCTATATATAGCACCAAGGTGGACTGGTTTGTTGTTAACCCTTCCCAGTAATAAGGAATGAATGCACATGCCATACCAACCCCTCTTCTCGCTCTGCCACCAATGGGTTGCCTAAGGGATAATCCAAATACCCTTCTCGCTCTGCCAGACAGCATTGCCTCAGCCCCTGTTACTGCTTGTTCTGAAAATGTCTACAAGCCACTGCCTCCGGTTCTTCTGTTACATCTACATATGTATATTCTGTTCTTGGCTGAGCGACAGCCGCTGGAGGTGGAGAAGACTTGGCAGAAGGCTAATTCCCAATTACCGCTCTTTATTAATTAATTGTTGGGCAGACAGTTTCCTATGCCACACGTTGTGTATGTAAGGAAGTCTAGGTCAACCTTAATGGAAAATGAATGATCTGTTCCCAATGTATCTGTTTTCAGGCTTGTGTTCAAAAGAAATAGAGAAAATGTTTTGGAAAGGAACGCTCCGCTTATTGATTGTCACACGTTCCCATCCACTAAAGAAGTCCTTTGTTCTGGGGTTCTTTAAAGCAGCATATGTTCTTTATTCTTTTATACTCAGATTACAAGGAGAATGAAAGAGGCAAAAATTAGATAAATGAGGTGTAAGGTAGATAGGAGATGACCACTTAGGGGCGCTGTGTTAAGTTGTAAATGATATGAGCAAGTTAGGGCCTATTTCCCTTCCTCTAGACCAACACAGTAGGGTTTAGGTTGAACTTGGTGGACTCTTGTCTTTTTTCAACCTTACAAACTATGTAATTTTGTAACTGTTCACATTACGCTTATAAGTAGACATAAAAGTATGCCGAAGCATAGCATGATTTTAGTGTTGCTCGCGAATATTCGCAATGCGAATTTTATTCACGCATAGCGCATATTCGCAAATTCGCGAATATTCACGAATATAGCACTATAAATTCGCAATTAGTGTTGTTCGTGAATATTCTCAATGCGAATTTTATTTGCGAATATCGCATATTCGCGGATTCGCCAATATTCACGAATATAGCACTATATATATATATATATATATATATATATATATATATATATATATTTGTAATTACGACATTTTTTTTTTTTTTTTATCACAGTACACATCACAGTGATCATCCCTCTCTGCTTCCAGCTTGTGTGGTGTAATGAAGGCTCTAATACTACTGTGTGACACTGGTGAACGAAATTCGCATATGCGAAAATGTCCACATGCAAATTTACGCATATGCGAATGTTACATGTTAATTTTCATATGCGCAAAAATTAACGCGTGCGCACTTTTCGCATATGCAAAACTTATGCGAATTCTTGTGCATACTAATTTATCTGATAATTTCCGCATATACGAATTTTTGTATATACAAATTTTCGTATAGGTGAAAAATTCGCAAGTGTAAAACTTCGCATATACGAAAATGAACAGATAAATTAGCATGCACAAGAATTCGCATATACGAAAAGTTTTGACACTAACTTTTCGCATATGCGAAAAGTTCGCATTGACTAACTTTCGCGTATACGAAAATAAACGTGTAACATTCGCATATACGAAAATTAGTGCGTGACAATCTTCGCATATGCGAATGTTACATGCTAATTTTCGTATGTTCGCAAATTAGCGCATGTGAACTTTTCGCATATGCGAATTCTTGTGTATGCTAATTTATCTGTTCATTTTCGTATACGCGAATTTTTGTATATATATTTTCGTATAGGTGAAAAATTCGCAAGTGTAAACCTTTTCGCATATGCGAATTTGTAACTACGAATTTTCACATATACGAAAATAAAACGAACATTTCGCATATGCGCATCTAGCGAATATATGGCGAATATTCGTCCATATATTCGCGAATTCGAATATGGCCTATGCCGCTCAACACTACATGATTTTACTCAGTTTAATGGACCAAATGTAGTCTACTAGTGATTATGCTCAACCCCTTTCTCAAACATATACTTATTTTTTTAATAGACACAAAAGTTGTGTAGACCACGTTTTCGGGTCCCACATAAAAAAGTACATGTTAAGGAAATGGAGGGAGCGTGGTCACTGGCTGGTCACTGGCAGGCTGTTTGCGGACCCCCGCGATCTCCCTGCTGTACCCAGAGTTTGTTTAGAGTGTCGAGTTTAGTGCCGGAGGCTTGTGACGCCACGGTTACGCCCCGCTCATGAAGTCACGACTACGCTACCTCAATGCAAGTCTATGGGAGGGGGGTGTGAAGGCTGTCACGCCCCTTCTCATAGACTTGCATTGAGGGGGCATGGCATTGACGTCACGAGCAGGGCATGAATGTGACGTCACGCGCCTCTGCCCTGCATCGCCAGTCGTCCAGCATAGAGCGAAGTTCACTCCATGTACCGGTTGTCTGGGGTGCCACAGCCAAGATCGCAGCGGTCCCCAGCAGCAGGACCCAACGATCAGACATCTTATCCCCTACCCATTGGATAGGAGATAAGATGTGTAGGGGCACAGTACCCCTTTAATGGGCTCATTGGACGTATGTTAAAGTATATGTCTGTATATCATTTTGCAGTAGTGTTGCTCGCGAATATTCGCAATTCGAATATTATTTGCGAATATCGCATATTCGCGAATTCGCGAATTTCGCGAATATAGCGCTATATATTCGTAATTACGAATATTCGTTTTTTTTTTTTTCTTTTTTTTTTTTTCTTCACAGTACACATCACAGTGATCATCCCTCTCTGCTTCCAGCTCGTGTGGTGTAAAGAAGGCTGTAATACTACTGTGTGAGACTGGCGTGCGAAAATTCGCATATGAGAAAATTCGCATATGCTAAGTTTCGCATATGCGAATTTGCGCGTATGCTAATTTTGTATTTGGTAATATTCACATATGCTAATTTTCGCATATGCGAAAATAAAACGAGAATATAACGAATATGCGAATATTCGCGAATATATGACGAATATTCGTCCATATATTCGCGAATATTCGCGAATTCGAATATGGCCTATGCCGCTCAACACTATTTTGCAGATACAGTGCATAGTGAAAGAATTCGGCCCCCTTGAACTTTTCGACCTCTTGCCACATTTCAGGCTTCAAACATAAAGATATAAAACTGTAATTTTTTGTGAAGAATCAACAACAAGTGGGACACAATCATGAAGTAGAACGAAATTTATTGGATATTTCAAACTTTTTTAACAAATAAAAAACTGAAAAATTGGTCGTGCAAAATTATTCAGCCCCCTTAAGTTAATACTTTGTAGCGCCACCTTTTGCTGAGATTACAGCTGTAAGTCGCTTGGGGTATGTCTCTATCAGTTTTGCACATCGAGAGACTGAAATTCTTGCCCATTCCTCCTTGCAAAACAGCTGGAGCTCAGTGAGGTTGGATAAAGAGCATTTGTGAACAGCAGTTTTCAGTTCTTTCCCCAGATTCTCGATTGGATTCAGGTCTGGACTTTGACTTGGCCATTCTAACACCTGGATATGTTTATTTGTGAACCATTCCATTGTAGATTTTGCTTTATGTTTTGGACCATTGTCTTGTTGGAAGACAAATCTCTGTCCCAGTCTCAGGTCTTTTGCAGACTCCATCAGATTTTCTTCCAGAATGGTCCTGTATTTGGCTCCATCCATCTTCCCATCAATTTTAACCATCTTCCCTGTACCTGCTGAAGAAAAGCAGGCCCAAACCATGATGCTGCCTCCACCATGTTTGACAGTGGGGATGGTGTGTTCAGGGTGATGAGCTGTGTTGCTTTTACGCCAAACATAATGTTTTGCATTGTTGCCAAAAATTTCGATTTTGGTTTCATCTGACCAGAGCACCTTCTTCCACATGTTTGGTGTCTCCCAGGTGGCTTGTGGCAAACTTTAAACGACATTTTTTATGGATATCTTTAAGAAATGGCTTTCTTCTTGCCAGTCTTCCACAAAGGCCAGATTTGTGCAGTATACAACTGATTGTTGTCCTATGGACAGAGTCTCCTACCTCAGCTGTAGATCTCTGCAGTTCATCCAGAGTGATCATGGGCCTCTTGGCTGCATCTCTGATCAGTCTTCTCCTTGTATGAGCTGAAAGTTTAGAGGGATGGCCAGGTCTTCTTAGATTTGCAGTGGTCTGATACTCCTTCCATTTCAGTATTATCGCTTGCACAGTGCTCCTTGGGATGTTTCAAGTTTGGGAAATCTTTTTGTATCCAAATCCGGCTTTAAACTTCTCTACAACAGTATCTCGGACCTGCCTGGTGTGTTCCTTGTTCTTCATGATGCTCTCTGTGCATTAAACTGACCTCTGAGGCTATCACAGTGCAGGTGCATCTATACGGAGACTTGATTACACACAGGTGGATTCTATTTATCATCATTAGTCATTTAGGTCAACATTGGATCATTTAGAGATCCTCACTGAACTTCTGGAGAGAGTTTGCTGCACTGAAAGTAAAGGTGCTGAATAATTTTGTACGCACAATTTTTTTGTTTTTTATTTGTTAACAAAGTTTGAAATATCCAATAAATTTCGTTCCACTTCATGATTGTGTCCCACTTGTTGATTCTTCACAAAAAAATTACAGTTTTATATCTTTATGTTTGAAGCCTGAAATGTGGCAAAAGGTCGAAAAGTTCAAGGGGGCCGAATACTTTCACTATGCACTGTATTTAAACATATAACGGAAAATTATGTAAATGGGTCAGTTCATGTATTTGTGTTGTTTAGTGGACCAGCCTCTTATGGTATTAGTTAATAGAGCACCCCTTCAGTTACCAAAAGTTGAGCCCAACTCTCAATATAAGCTTCAGCATTGAAGGACATGGAAATCAGGGGATACCATATATGCCCACACCCCTATAAAGGGTAAAAATACTTGCACAATAAAACAAATAACATACACCATGTGATATGATATGGTCTACTTTAGAATACTGTCATACAGTGAACATATCCCATCACCATACAGTTTCCAAAGAATTGGGCTAAGCAGTGTACCAAAATACTATCAGACAATTTAATAAGGGGAACACTTGAGTAACCACAGGGAAGAAATTGTAGTAATTTGGAGTTGGTAGGGACTTGGTTGAGGCACCTAAATGGCCAACTAAACCTTTTGCCACGCCATACCCTAGCCTTGACTGAGTCACTTTATGATGTGATAATCTGGACCATCTGGTCTTCAGATAACCCTGTCCTATGCTGTTCTTAGTTCGTAGACTTTGTGATAAAGTCACCTGCTTTCGACTTCTGAGATCTTTTTGAAACAAAAAATTTGGCATCTTCTAAAGGGCCACCAAACAGAAGATCCAAGACCTGAAAAAAATGGGAGATAAGGTATGGTCTTCTGGAACATTTGTTCTTTTTAATGAAAGACACTTAGTCAAAATCTCGTAAGGATATAGCCATAGAGGGCAAAGGAGGTAGCAGTTGTACCCAATGGCACCTCTGACACATAGTGAGATGGCTCAACTATGTCAGGAGTTTTACGAGGCCACCATATGCATTAGATAGTTGGCTGGTGACAGTGATATTGACAGTGACATGTCTAAGGTGTAGTCATGCCTTAAAGGAGTTCTCCACCCCTAGACATCTTATCCCCTATCCAAAGGATAGGGGATAAGATGTCTGATCGCGGTGGTCCCGCCTCTTGTGACCTCTGCAATCTCGGCTGTGGCATCCCCGACATCTGGCGCACGGAGCGAACGTCGCTCCATGTCTGATGACTGGCGATGCAGGGTGGAGGCTCGTGACTTCATGTCCACGCCCAGCTCGTGACTCACGGCCACACACCCTCCCATAGACTTGCATTGAGGGGGCGTGGCGGTGACGTCAAGAGCCTCTGGTAGTAGTGCATCTCTTAACCATCATGCTCTATATACAATGTTGCACTAAATCAATAGTCGCATCCTTACATTCTTCCATTTGTTTTTAATCACCTTAAGTAAAATAAGAACCAGCATCTCTCGAGTAGAAAATCTTGAAGTGTAACGACAACTCAGCCGAGCGTGACCGCATTGTATCGTTCTCTATACAAATCCATGACCTTTGTGTACTTTCGAGACTTCCATTTGAATGACAAGTTTGACTACTGCGGTGGAGCTGCCTCCGCTTGTTTATTATGGGAATTTAGAATATTCTTCTATGGTTCCATTAGTGGTCACGACAACCTTTTTAACCTCCCCCTTTGAATGTCTTGTGTAACCAGCCAAATGTTCCCGCTGCTGGTTTACATGAGAACATAACAAACTATAGGGATGCTTATTTTATTTAGAGTGTCTATTGGCGGGGCTTGATGTGTTATTACACAAAGAAAGGCCCCGCCAGATTCCATAGAGGTTGGGCCATTCTATATCGAGTCTAAACCCCTTCGGCACCACAGAAACACACATTGTCAAAGTCGGTGTTTGAAATGTCCAATAATGGAGATGTTTGGTTCCTTGATAAAGTTCTTTGATCCCTCTGCTTTGAGTTGTGTGTCCATGGACCACTATTGGAATCAAAAATCTCAATGTGGCAGATGATAATTTTAGATTAATTCACATTTAAATGGGCACTGTCATTAAACATGATTTTTAATATTTGATTCCTTATGCTAAATAAAAAAAATTGTAGTTGGCTTCCATTAAAAAAGAAAAAAAAAGAAAAGAAAAAAGGTCTCCCAGAACACATTCCATCTGGTCAAAATCTCAGATTTTGGTCTCCTCCTTGTAATGGCAGGAGACCAAACTCAGGAAGTGTTTCTCTGCACTGAGCTTGATTGACAGCTGCAAAGAGCCTCAATGAAAGCAGCGGCACAGACTAAAAGCTGCACAGTCTCACTGAAAGATACACAGACTGAAAGCTGCTGCACAGAGCCTGAGGTCTTCTATTCATCAGAGCTCTTCAACGATATGAGGGCGGAAGTGTTCCCCCAGCAGGCTTCAGTGATGTCATGCCTGCTGGGGAACGCCCACTTTCTCCTGCTGGGAGATTGCACTATGTGAGCAAGAAGAAAGGTATGATACACAGCTTTTTAAAGCTCTGAAATTTTTTCTAAGGGTGGGAGGGGTGTTAGGAGTAGTTAGGGAACATAGCCTGAGTTAGTTTAGAAAACTTTATTTAGTGACAGGTACTCTTTAAAGGTGCGTATAAATAAAAGGAAACCGATCAGCTCACCGATTCCTAATGTAAACGAGCACTAAGATAATGTGGTCCAGAAGCACGGATGCAGGGAACCGTTATTCCCCGATAGGAGTAGACAAATGAAAAAGAAGGAATCCAGGAAATCGCAGTTAAAACTTAACGTATACTTGATACAAGGTTAAAAAAACATTCCAATGGTGGAAAGTGACATGTCACTCATAAAACGTGAGTGAAACGCTGATGCGTTTCGAGCATAAGCTCTTAGTCATGGCAATGATGCCACCCGACTGAGGGGTTTAAAGGGGTACTCCGCTGTTCAGCATTTGGAACAAACTGTTCCGAACGCTGGAGCTGGCGCCGCGAGCTCGTGACGTCATAGCCCCACCCCCTTATGATGTCACGCCTGGCCCCCTCAATGCAAGTCTATGGGAGGGGGGGTGACAGCCGTCACGCCCCCCTCCCATAGACTTGCATTGAGGGGGCGGTATAACGATATGAAACATAGCCCTAGATTATATGTGCACAAACATAATATTCCTAAAAGAGACATTGTGTAGAGCATAAAATAGATCTCAGTACATATAACTGTAGACTTGCACTAGGGGTTCCACAACCAATGTATTTTGTAGCATATATGGTGACAAAAACGCTGTATAATAGATGACTAACGCATGGGGTGAAAAACATCCTAAACCTATTGTTAGGGGCAGCGCTCCGGCCTCCATTCTGGTAGTGAGCGCTCCCCTGTTTCTACCCGTCCCGGGACTCGCGGTGCAGGACGTGCCCGCATGCGTGTTCCTGGTGTTGCTAAGGGCAACGCTCTGGCCATTCTGTCCGGCCGTGAGTGCTCCCCATCCTGTGCCCGTGGCGGCTCCGGGACTCGCTATGCAGGACGTGAGCACTCCCTATTTTTGCCCATCCTGTGACTCGTGGTGAGGAACGTGCCCGCCCACGAGTCCCGGGCGTTGCTTTGGGCAACGCTCTGGCCGTTCTGTCCGTCCGTGAGCACTCCCCATCCTGTGCCCGCGGCGGCTTCAGGACTCGCTATGCAAGACGCGCCTGCATGCGAGTCCCAAGCATCCCCTCACCTCGCTCTGTGCCCAGTAGTTCCTCTGTCCTCCTCCTCCTGGGTCCTGCCAGGCTTTATCATTCACAGCGCAGAAGCCGGCACAGGATGTGACGTAAGCCCTCCGGCTACCTCAGCAGTAGAACAACCCCCCCCCCCTCCCAACGATTGCGCTGCGGGGGGGTGATCCACCCCACTGGACCACCAGGGATGGTTTAAATGTCCCTTTAGACGCCGCTGTCAACCTTTACAGTGGCGCGATCTAAAGGGTTAATAGCTGGCCATGGCAATCGCCGCATGTCCGCTATTAATGCCGGTCCCCAGCTACAGGAATCAGCTGGGGGCTGCCCGGTATGACGCAGGCTCGAGTCGGGAGCCCGCGCCATACAACGGTTGCCGTCTCAGGACGAGCCGGCTCGTCCTTAGACGGCAAACGGTTAAAGGTGTTGACCAAGATTGAAGGAGTCCGCTTCACTGTCGTACGTGGGTTGGATTGGCTATTGAAGCATAGACTTGTTTAGAAGCAATACCAGACACAACCATGGACAGACATGGTGTTGTTTCAAATCAATTGCAATTCAGCTATGTTTTTCTAATTCTTTGAATTACTCTATCACACATATAAAGACTAACCTACTACCACCTAGTGTAAGTATTTAAAAATGTATCTATCAGAGACAGGACCCATGTGTTGCCCCAGAGATCCCTAACTCAGTCCTCAAGAATCCACCAACAGTCCAGGATTAGAATTTTTCCCTGTTCTATTCCAATTAAGTAACTGAAAAAAACGCAAAAAGTTGATGGGCCTTGAGCATGGGTTGGCACTATGCCATCAGTCAATTATACTCTATCGTATTATAACCCTTTATTCCTTATTTCCATCCTCCTCCTTCTACCTATGCTCTTCTCCTTCCAGACCGAAAGTACAAAAACATTTCAAGTCAATCAAATGTATCCTCCATTGCTGCTCCTCCTCCCTCTCATAGTGTTTCATAGCGTTACTGAGAACTGCAACTTCATCCCCCTCTTCCCCATCTACTGCACTGTGTTACTGTTTAAAGGGGTACTCCACCGGCCAATGTTCAGAAGTGAATGTTCCGAACGCTGTTTTCACGCTGCGAGGGTTGGCCAGGCCCCTTGTGATGTCATGGTCACGCCCCCTCAATGCAGGTCAATGGGAGGGGGCGTGACGGCAGGAACACTTAACACAATGAAACTCCAAGTCAATCACACTTCTGTGAAATCACACTGTCCACTCAGGAAGCAACAATTTCACATGCTGTTGTGCAAATGGAGCAGGCAACAGGTGGAAATTATAGGCAATTAGCAAGACACCCCCAATATAGGAGTGGTTCTGCAGATGGTGACCACAGACCACTTCTCAATTCCTATGCTTCCTGGCTGATATTTTGGTTACTTTTGAATGCTGGCGGTGCTTTCACTCTAATGGTAGCATGAGACGGAGTCTACAACCCACACAAGTGGCTCAGGAAGTGCAGCTCATCCATCAATGTGAGCTGTGGCAAGAAGGTTTGCTGTGTCTGTCAGCATAGTGTCCAGAGCATGGAGGTGCTACCAGGAGACTGGCCAGTACATCAGGAGACATGGAGGAGGCCATAGGAAGGAAACAACCCAGCAGCAGATCCACTACCTCCACCTTTGTGCAAAGAGAAGTACTGCCAGAGCTCTGCAAAATGACCTCCAGCAGGCCGCAAATGTGCGATGTGTAGTTTGGCATTTGCCAGAGAACACCAAGATTGGCAAATTTGCCACTGGCACCCTGGGCTCTTCACAGATGAAAGCAGGTTCACACTGAGCACATTTGACAGACGTGACAGAGTCTGGAGACGCTGTGGAGAATGTTCTGCTGCCTGCAACATCCTCCAGCATGACCAATTTGGCGGTGGGGCAGTAATGGTGTGGGGTGGCATTTCTTTGGGGGGGGGGCCGCACAGCCCTCCATGTGCTTGGCAGAGGTAGCCTGACTTCCATTAGGTACCGAGATGAGATCCTAAGACCACTTGTGAGAACCATATGCTGGTGCGGTTGGCCCTGGGTTCCTCCTAATGCAAGACAATGCTAGACCTCATGTGGCTGGAGTGTGTCCGCAGTTCCTGCATGAGGAAGGCATTGATGCTATGGACTGGCCCGTCCTTCCCCAGGCTCCGTCCCTTTGGGCGAACCATTGCTCCCCAAATTGGAAAATATTATTTTCCAATATGAACCTCAAAGCCTTGGCCACAAAAGCTATAAAATCATTGCTTTTATTAGTTCTTTCCAGAATGGTTTTTATACAATCTATTGCACTTTCCTGGGGAATTAGAGTATACAATGATTCTACGTCGATTGAGGTTAATAGACCGCCTTCTGTTATGGGGGTCCCTTCTAAGTCTGCAAGAAACTCGTTAGTGTCTTTAACTAGTGCTGACACATTATCTAGGAGGGGTCTAAGCCAATCGACATATTGTGACAGGGGTTCGGTAAGAGATCCCACCCCTGCCACAATAGGTCGTCCTTGGGGAGAAGTTAAGGTTTTCTGTATTTTTGGTATCATTTTGGATAATTTCTTTTTCCACTTGTCTTCTTAATAGCGTTTGTAGCTTTGACCAAAGTTTTTTGATGGGATTACCAGGGAGTTTGACATACGTACTAGTATCATCTAATTGGCATTTGGCTTCAGCCTCATAGTAGGTCTTACTCATAATAACCGTATCCCCCCCCCCCCCCCTTATTCGCCTTTTTAATAATTAAGTGATCTTGTTTTTTGAGCCACTGTAACGCTCTTTGTTCTGACTCACTGATATTCAATGCGGTATTGAAGTATACTAAGGCTCTGACATCATCGAGTATTTTTCGCTGAAACAGGTCCAGGCTTCCTCCCGGTTGAAGAGGTGGAGAAAACCTGGATCTGTTACCACCAGTGAACTCCTATATCAGACTCTATTGGTGGGCTCACCACCTAGTAAACAAACAAGGGAGACAAGACATTATTTTTCTTGTTCCGCACCATCCCTCAGAACGGTAAACCCAGAGGGTCTATCTCTGTGGGTTCTCCTTCTTTTTTACGTATTTCTTTTTTAACCGAGGCATTGCTTTGTGTAGCAAATTTTTTTTTAAGCTTTAATTTGCGAATACTTTTAAACAGATCTATCTCGAAATCTTCGAAACAGAAATCCTCAGTTAAACAGAAATTAAGACCTCTGGAAAGTAATTTTACGCCATCATCAAGCTCTATGTCTGACAAGTTAACTACTGCTGGTGCATCTTTATTATCACAAGGTCTAGGTGCTAAAGCCTCAGTCCGTTCTGATTGTGCCAAGACACTCGTTTGCATTTTTGCTTCTTCTTCTTTTTCTCCCTCCTCCTCTTCTTGTTTTTTTCTTTCGTTTTTCTGGGGTTGTCCAAAAATCAGATGTTTTTTTTTCTCTTTTTCTTGCTTGAATTTTTAATAGCTGCGTTTGTCTTCTGCATGGAGTACGATTTCCGCCCCCCCCCCCCCTTCTTTTGTTTTAGCTGTAATGGGGGAGAAAGCAGTGCCAGTCTCATAATCAATGCGATTCCACAGAAATGTGTCCCTCTTTATGACTTTTATTGTATTCTGTATTAGGGTTAGTTTTTTTAATTCAATTTCTGGTTGAACTCCTCCCATTGCCTCCTCAGAGAGCCTCAACCGTAGTTCACTCTTGGCTTGACTTAACTCCTTCTTGACCTTCTCATGTTCCTCTGCATTGCCCTGCAAAACCAGGTCTAGCATTTGCAGAAAGTAGGTATTATGTAGTTCTTGCCATAAAAATAAGGTCATCTGTGAACTGGGAGGCCTCCTTGTAGCCTCTGAGACCTCTTGGGACTCTCTCACAGTCCTATATAAAAGTCTTATCAAAGCTATGTTTTAGTAAATCTGTGGACTTTCTATTATACTATAAAACTCTCCTATAGCACTCTCTCACAGTCCTGAAAGATTTAAGAGAATGCAGGGTCCAAAAGAGGCGTGTCTCTTTATCTGCCAATGTAGTGATTTTAAACATAAGAGTTTTTATGCTCATAAAGTGGTATACGTCCGGCCATCGATGAAGAAGAGGAGTGAACACCCCTGTCCTTCCCCCATGTCCCCCTGAAGATATAGCCCAGTAGCTTTGGCCCTGTGATCGGCCCCCTTCCCACCCCCACACAGTCACCCACTCCCCCATGCCTCCAGCCCCGCCCCATAGCCCACGCCCCTACCCCGATCATAGATTGTATTGTTTTATAGATTTCTTGTGCTTTTCTATTACAGAATTGAGCGTAGTGTCAGCGTAGCATGTGGTACGGTGTATAGCTTAGGGAACCTTTGCTGTGTATTGCACTGTCATGCTTTGTGTGATTGTAATTTATAGTATGACTTGTAATGACTGAACAAACAATAAAGCTCTTTCAATAAAAATAAAGTGGTATACGTCCTTTCCATTGCATTGCGTAAAAAATGCACTTGGGTCTGCTCGTCCTGCCGTGATATTTTTCTCTGCCGGGGTAAGTTGGCAAACGTCAGCTGCTCCGATATCCATAGTGCAGCCTCAGCAAGGGGATTGGCATGTAGCATGCTCTTGCGAATGAGAAAAGTCAAATGTGAACTTGCAGGTAGGAACAAAGATAGCACAGGCACTGCTACTTTCCTTGATAGCACTGTATATTCGAAGAAGAGCGGCAGGTGGCGGCGAATAGTTCGTGCACACTATAACTTGTGGGTGGTGCCCATTTGCAGAAATATAGGTTTGTGCATAAAATCCATATATGGCAAGAAATGACAATGGCACTCACCATGTATACAGTGACTTCTTCTTTTATTGTTCAATACATCGATGTAGGATAGGGCAGTAGCATGCCGCTGCGAGCGCAAGATGCCAATGCGGTAAGATTGGTGACAGCTGTTTCCTTCCCAGAGGAACTTTATCGGACCACGTCCTCTGACCTGTGCACTCCTCCTTTTAGTACACTTCCCTTCTAGTGACGTGGAACACAGGTGAGTGGAAATTGGATTCAAATAGAAAAGTGAAGTGCAGTGACAATACATATATAAATATACATAAAATCTATTTGAAAAAAATCTAAACGCAAAGCTACAAAAAGACTCCCATATCTATTCCATCATTAAAGGAGAGCTCCAGAATATAAAAATTGTCCTCCATACTGCCAGCAGTAAAAAAATAAAGATGTACATACCTTCCTCCGCTCCCCTGGGGCCTTCGGTAACCGGCTCCGGCCTCCGACGCGATCCTCTTCCTGGTTGCTGGTGGTCGGCGAGTCATACTGAGCTCAGCCAATCACCGGCCGCAGTGAAGTCCCGACTCGGCTGGCGATAGGCTGAGCGGCAGTGTGACGTTTTCGGCCCCGGCAGCAGGTACCGGTGTAGTGAAGAATTTTGTGTCTTGACGCGTTCTCACACTGCCGCTCAGCCTATCGCTTCACTGCGGCCGGTGATTGGCTGAGCGCAGTATGACTCGCCGACCACCGGCAACCAGGAAGAAGATCGTGGCGGAGACTGGAGCCGGTTACCGGAGGCCCCGGGGGAGCAGAGGAGGTATGTACATCTTTATTTTTTTTTTTACTGCCGGCAGTATGGGGGACAATTTATATATTCTGGAGTTCTCCTGCATTTTCTTGCGCTTGTGTATGCAGGATCCATCTGGCCTCTAATTCACGCAACCTCCTAATATTATCTTGACCGTCTGTTACATTCAGTTTTTCTAAACCCATAAACATTACACTTTCTGTGTCCATTATGTATAGTATTACCGTGTTCAATTAACCTTGGGGACCCTTTTCTGGTGGAGACTGATCTGATGTGCTCACGGAATCTGATGATAACTGGTCTTATAGTGCTCCCTATAGAAAATATTTTACATTCGCAAATGATTGCATAGACAATATTTTTCGTTCTGCAACATAAGCTCATTGGGATCTCTTGTGATGCCTCCTACACAAACGTTCTTTCCTTTTTGGTAGTGTGAACCCCAGTTGCATTGTCCACACTTCCAATTTCTTTTACTTGCGATTTATTTAGCCAGCTTCTGGTTTTCTCTTTTTACTGGAAAAATGGCTTCTGACCAGTATGTCTTTTTTTCAAATCTTTGGTGTGTTTAAATGAGATCATTGGTTTTTGTAATCGTAATGCACCTAATGTGGGGTCTCTCTCTATAATGTTCCAATGAGTAAAAATAGACTTCTTGATGACTTCTGCTAGAGGGCTATATTTAAAGGGGGTTATCCAGGAAAAAACTTTTTTTTTTATATGTCAACTGGCTCCAGAAAGTTAAACAGATTTGTAAATTACTTCTATTAAAAAATCTTAATCCTTTCAGTACTTATGAGCTGATGAAGTTGAGTTGTTCTTTTCTGTCTAAGTACTCTCTGATGACACCTGTCTCGGGAACCGCCCAGTTTAGAAGCAAATCCCCATAGCAAACCTCTTCTACTCTGTGCAGTTCCAGAGACAAGCAGAGATGTCAGCAGAGAGCACTGTTGCCAGACAGAAAACAACAACTCAACTTCAGCAGCTGATAATTATTGAAAGGATTAAGATTTTTTAATAGAAGTAGTTTACAAATCTGTTTAACTTTCTGGAGCCAGTTGATATATAAAAAAAATGTTTTCCCTGGAATACCCCTTTAAAGGAAAAAGTGAAATGTCCTGAACTGCTCTCTACATCTTCTAGATTGTAGATCTGAAAAAGACAAAATGATCCAGCACTTGGAATATTGCAGCTTTATTGTATCCTCTTAAAAACAGCATGGAACAACTTCAACACTTCACAAGGTCTGACACACCTTGAAGTGTTTCGAGCGCTAAATTGTCCTGCTATAGGAACATAGACTACATAGATAAGGATGAGAAAAAGGGGGGGGGAGCAGGGGAGAGATTGGTAATTAAAGGGGTACTCCGCTGCTCAGCCTTTGGAACAAACTGATCTGAACGCTGGAGCCGGTTCCGAGAGTTCATGACATCATAGCCCCGCCCCCTCATGACATGCCCCGCCCCCTCAATGCAAGTCTACATAATGCCCCCCTCCCATAGACTTGCATTAAGGGGGCGGGGCGTGACAACATGAGGGGGGGGCTATGACATCACGAGCTCCAGCGTTCGGATAATGCGATAAGATGCTCAAATCCACACTGAGTCCCCTGTTTTTGGATTAAAAAAACTGTGTAATTTTAGCTTCAAATGTCTTTCTCTCTTGTGTGTTTTTTAAATTCCCTCCCAGTATCTTGATTTTATGGAGTGGCTTGTTGGGGTAAAATGGTGTCCAACTGGGGTGCAGTAGTCCTTTTCTTTATGGCGGTTGATGGAATGTCTGTGTAGATTAATCCTTTCCTTGAGTTTCCGGCTGGTTTCACCAATGTAGCATTCCATGTCACACTTGGTGCATTGTATCATGTAGACCACATTTGGGGATGTGCAGGAGTATAGTCCCCTAATGTTATATGTCTTGTTGTTGTGGGTGGCTTCCATCTTGGTGCAGATATGTTTTGCAGAGTTTACAGCGAGGTTTGGTGCAGGGTTTGGTCCCATTGTCTGTGTCTGTTCTTTCTGTAGCTTTTGTTTTAAATTGTGTGGTTGTCTGAAGGCCAAGATGGGAGGTTCAGGGAAGATTTCTTTTAGCATCTTATCTTCCGCCAATATCGGCTGCAGGTCCTTGATAATTTTGCGTATTTCTTCAAGGTCTGGATTGTATGTGGCTACCAGTGGTACGCGTGGTGATGGTTGTATCTCTCTGTATTGTAGCAGGTGTTCCCGTGGTGTTTGAAGGGCGGAGTGTATTTTCCTATTGATTATCCTTAGTTCGTATCCTTTTTGTTTGAATTTCTCAGACAGTGTTTGTAGACGCAGGTCTCTGTCATCAGGGTTGGAGCAGATGCGATGGTAGCTTGGCTATATATGATGCCTTTCTTTGTGTGTGAAGGATGGAAACTGGATTTATGTAGATAGCTGGATCGGTCTGTGGGTTTTCTGTACACTGACATTTGTAGTGTGTTCCTGTATATTGCATATGGTAGTGTCCGAGAAGTTCACACTTTCTGTAGAGAAGCCCATTTTGAGTTTGATTGATGGATTGAATGTGTAAAAAACATCATGAAACTTTGAGCTTTTCTTTTCCTTCTGTCCAAATGGAAATATCATCGATGTAATGGTAGTATCTGTAGGGTTTGTGATGTTGTGTAATACAACAAAGAAGCGATACCGTGCACTCACCGCATAGTCTGTGTATTCAATTTAGGAGGCTCATGGTCCAGGAGATGTCCATAGGCAACGCCAGCTGTTTCACATGGTACTACGGGCTTCTTCCGGCCTCAGGCCAGAAGAAGCATGGAGTACCGTGTGAAATGGCTGGTGTTGCCTCCGAGCGCTTTGGTGCCATGTATGGACATCTCCCGGACCTTGAACCTTCTGCATTGAATACACAGACTATGCGGTGAGTGCACGGTATCGCTTCTTTGTTAAATTATGCTTCATTTCTTGACACTGGATACATTGCACCTCGCAGGTGTTTTGAAGTTATTGGCCGAACGGAGGACCGCGGCTTAGTACACCCTCATAGTAGTGAATACGTTGTTCTGGTTTCCATATATTGGCGTGCCTCCCCCTTTCTTCTTTATTAGTGGCATTTTGTGAAGTTGTGTGTCTATAAATCTATTGTCTTAACCCCTGCATATTTGTGAGATTGTAACCTGTGTCTTCTGCTTGTGAGCTTACATTTGCTTTGGACTTGATAAAGGGAGGAATCCCGAAAACTTGTCTCTGCAAAATTCTGTTAGTCCTATAAAAAAAAAGGTATTACAAGATACTGCAACATTTTTTGATTTGCATCTGCATCACTGGACTAATACGGCTGCTCAAATTTAATATATATATATATATATATATATATATGTTGGCCAGCACATACTGACACCAAACTACTGCATGGACCCGGCATACAGGTGCACGCTGCTAGGCTAAATATACATAAACAGGAGAATACAGCAGCACACTGCTAGCACAACAAAGATACAGATAAAACATGAAATGCTATATTGCTACAATGCAAAAAATGAAAAAATGTAGGTGCTTTGCTCACCATTTGGCCAAATAGTTTGGACCATCCCACCGCAATAAGGTGACCTCATTAGGACGGACCCTACATTGTGAATGTGCCTCAGTTACCAGGCTTGTAAGGTCTGAGACATCCAGCACCTTATAAGATGGGTGGGGTGCAGGAACCAACATGGAGGTAGCCACTCCCCCATATGTAAATAACACAAAAAAGGATAAGTTGGCCAGCACATACTGATACCAAACTACTGCATGGACCCAGCATATAGGCGCACGCTGCTAGGCTAAATATACATAAACAGGAGAATACAGCAGCACACTGCTAGCACAAAGATACAGATAAAACATGATGGGTGTTAATAAGATGGTAGGGTGCAGGAACCAACATGGAGGTAGCCACCCTTATAAGGTGCTAGATGTTTCAGACCTTACAAGTTTGGTAACTGATTGCACAGAGTCACATTCACAGTGTAGGGTCCGTCTCAATGAGGTCACCTTATCACGGTGGGATGGTCCAAACTATTTGGCCAAATGGTGAGCAAAGCACCTCAATTTTTGCATTTTTTGCATTGTAGCAATATAGCATTTCATGTTGTATCTGTATCTTTGTGCTAGCTGTGTGCTGCTGTATTCTCCTGTTTATATATATATATATATATATATATATATATATATGTATATATACATATATATATATATATATATATATATATACAAGAAATTGCAAAATTTTTTGATTTGCATCTGCATCACTGGACTAATACTGCTACTCAAATTTAATATATACAAGAATGCCCATAATGGCTAGACTGAACTAGATACTAAACCCTAAATTCTCGACCCCGGACGCACAAAGCAAATATTTAATTGGCCAACAATTCAGGAACATTTACATAGATTATCAGACGCCTATAGGTAAAACAATTTAAATTGACTAAAGATGTTCGGTAAAGAAGCCTCGTATGAAGAATTACGAAATTTTTTTTTTCTTTCTTTTTTTTTTTTTTTTGTGCTTCCCAGATAACAGACCTGAAAAATATTTAGTGCAATTTTTCTCAGCTGACGTAAGAGTTTGGCGTACACATTCCTGTATTATCAAGGGGGGTGGGGGGCGGCGGTGGAGAAGGTGGTGGTGGTGGTGGGGGGGGGAGGTAGGGGGTTTAAGGGAGAAATAGAAGACAAAGAGTGTAGGACTTCTACTAGGGTGATTACGGTAACAAAAAAAAAGGGAAAGGAGGGGGGGGGGAGTATTCGCCTATGAGATCATGTGATAAAAAGTGGTGGGTCAAGCTTGGCAGGCGCTGTCGTCATAGGCTGGTGGGCAAGGCGAATGCCTAGGTGTTGCAGAGCATCCTGCCGGGGTTGCAGCTCTTGGAAGGAATATGACATTGTCTCGGCCCATCTTGCATTGTTCTTAATGAAAACTTTTTGGGGAAAGGAGAGAAGTCACAAGGCGAAATGATCAGCAGATCCTACAGCAGGCACGGCCTCTCCGCCCTTTCCAAGTGAGTTATTAACTTTGCTTGCAACCGTTCTGGCTCTAACCTGGGCATTGTTACAGCTCAGAGGTTCTATTTTACTATTGCAGATGTAGCAGAGCTGAGTTGGTCAATTGGCACAGATGTTGCGAATCGCAGTATGTGATTTGAAAAAAAAAACTGATATATATATATTATTTTTATTTTTAATATAGGACTGCATAGTCTTATGAAAGCGGTAGCAACATCAGCTCTGCTACATCTATACATTAATTGTGCATAATAGGATTTAACGCTGCTACATCTGTTGAGGATGGATTGAAATGGAGAATAGATTTATTATCTGCAGTTATTACTTGTATATCGCAGTATTTTCCCAAGCAGGGTGCCTCCAGCTGTTGCAAAACTACAACTCCCAGCATGCCCAGACAGCCTTTGGCTGTCCGGGCATGCTGGGAGTTGTAGTTTTGCAACAGCTGGAGGCACCCTGGTTGGGAAAACACTACTCTAGAAGTAGGGAGCTAGTAGAAAGACCAACATTTCCCAACCAGCTGTTGCAACACTATAACTCCCAGTGACAGTTTTGTAACAGCTGGAGGCACTCTGGTTGGGAAACACTCATCTAGAAGTAGGGAGATAGTAGAAAGCTGAGTTATAGTTCTACAAGAACGTCATGCTGGGCGTTGTAGTCTGCAAGTGTAAAATCGTACGAACTAGACCAGCGTTTCCCAACCAGGGTGCCTCCAGCAGTTGCAAAACGACAACTCCCAGCATGCCCGGACAGCTGAAGGCTGTCCAGGCATGCTGGGAGTTGTTGTTTTGCACCTGCTGGAGGCACCCTGGTTGGGAAAAACGACTCTAGAAGTAGGAAGCTAGTCGAAAGACCAACATTTCCAGACCAGCTGTTGCAAAACATACAACTCCCAGCAATAGTTTTGAAACAGCTGGAGGCACTCTGGTTTGAAAACCCTCGTCTTGAAGTAGGGAGATAGTAGAAAGATGAGTTATAGTTCTACAAGAACTTCATGCTGGGAGTTGTAGTCTGCAAATGTAAAATTGTATGAACTAGACCAGTGTTTCCCAACCAGGGTGCCTCCAGCTGTTGCAAAACAACAACTCCCAGCATGCAAGGACAGCCGAAGGCTGTCCAGGCATGCTGGGAGTTGTCATTTTGCAACAGCTGGAGGCACACTGGTTGGGAAACACTACTCTAGAAGTATGGAGCTAGTCGAAAGACCAACATTTTCCAACCAGCTGTTGCAAAACAGCTGGAGGCACTCTGGTTGGGAAACACTCATCTAGAAGTGGGGAGATAGTAGAAAGATGAGTTATAGTTCTACAAGAACGTCATGCTGGGAGTTGTAGTCTGCAAGTATGAACTAGACCAGTGTTTCCCAACCAGGGTGCCTCCAGCTGTTGCAAAACTACAACTTCTTGCAGTTATAGTATTGGAACAGCCTTTTGCTGTCCGGGAATGCTGGGAGTTGTAGTTTTGCCACAGCTGGAGGAACCATGATTGAGAAGTAAGGAGCTGATAGAAAGATAGTAGTTATAGTTCTACTAGAACTTCATGCTGGGAGTTGTAGTTTGCAAGAATAGTATAAAATCGTGTGAACTTTGGCTGTCTGGGCATCCTGGAAGTTGTAGTTTTGCCACAGCTGGGGGCACTCTGGTTGGGAAACACTGGTCTAGAAGTAATGAGTTAAAAGAAATATGGGAGTTATAGTTTTACAAGAATTACCCCGTAACATATGGGTGTGATGTTTTTCTACTGTTGTAGCATTCTTCTTTTCAGCTATTGTGCATTGCATTATAGCAGAGCTGAGTTTGCTCCATGCATTTCAATATACATAGGATTGCAGGTGAGATTGCTATTACATTCACTTACCTGTTACCCAGCTCTGCTACATCTGTATGGAATGCATAGAAACTGAGAAAGGAATTTTACTGTAATGGCAAGCTAGGAAGACAGTGGCAGGATCGGAGTTGTAGTTTTACAAGCAACTTGTAAGGGACTGTTTTGTATGTATAGATCTGATGTTCATGGATGGGATTGGTTCTACTGTTGTAGTGTTCTCTATTGCAACTGCTGATTTCGGTGGGACTGGTCAACCATTTAATGCAGAGATCTCTAAACTGTGGATGTTGCAAAACTACAATTCCAAGCATGCCCAGGCAACCTTCAACCTGCGCTATCATATCGAAGGTTGTCTGGACATGTTGGGAGTTGTAGTTTTGCAACATCTGAAGGGTCACAGTTTGGAGAGCACCGATCTAATGAATATGGGAGCCTCCTGACTTTCCCTTGATGGCTGATGTCATGGTAGAGGAGGATTGTCTTTCTATTCAAGCCGTGTTTGCACGTGCAGGGTATGCTGGGAGTTGTAGTTTTGCACCAGCAAAAGAGCCACAGGTTGAAAAACACTGCTGTAAGATATAAAGAGTGTTAAAGGGAATCTGTCAGTTCTAGAGTTCTAGATCATGCTCAGGGCACAAATGAGCTGCAGCATGCATGCCTCCTCCCTCCCCCACTCCTCCTTGCTTTGAGTGATTGATGTGCAATCCAGAACTGAGCTGTGTACATCAATCAATCAAGGCATGGAAGGGTGGAGGGATAGGAGGCTGCTCAGCACCACTTCTTTGGAACTTTAGCCCTGATCTAGAGCTGAAAGATTCCCTTTAAAAAGAACTGTACTGAAAATGTTTCCATTACCTCGGTGCCTGGGTTTTAAAAACTAAAAAAAAAACTTTAACTCACCTTCTTACTTTCCTCCATTGCGCCAATATCGGTGTCTCGGTCCTCCGGTGCTGGTCTTCTTCCTGCTTCCTGGGTATGGTGAGTCATACTGCGCTCACCATATCGCCAGCCGCAGCGATGTCCCGCCTCAGAGCCTGGGCAGTAGGTGGAAGGCGGGCCCAGGGTCTTACATGACAGTGTGCTCAGCCTATCACCACCTGAGGCGGGACATAGCTGCAGCCGGCGATACGCTGAGCGCAGTGTGACTCATCGTTATGTGTTCAATTGAATCTTGAGACTTTATGGGGTCAAAAATAGTCAGAGGAAGGTGACTCGTCACGGGCAGCACAGGGACCATCAAAAGCAGTTCTCAAGTGCGAAGACCCCATCAAAAAGCTTCTCATATCTCAGCTTCCTGTACTTCCTGGGTGTATAGCATTGGATGCTCAGCGTTGGGACCACTTACAATCAGTCTTTGGTAGAGGAACCTACAATCTGGTATAAAATTATCCAGGGACTGGCACAGATTAGGGTCTGGTATAATTATAGAGCCTTGTGTGGTGCCAGTACGGGGGAGCCGTGACCACAGTTGTTATGAAATGGTATAACTGGTGTGTGAACATGGAGCTGGAGAATGCTGGAGACAATACGAGAATTACAATAATTGTTTTGAGGTTTTGTTTTTTTTTCAGTTTTTTTCAGTAGGGCATATCAGTTAGCTTGGCATTGGTAGAGGGTGCATCATCTTGCTAGCATTATCTATGTGTACACTCTTTACCTGAAGAGAGCAGGAAAAGAAGACACCCTTGCAGGCGATGCTCAAAGGATTTGCCGTCTAATCCAAGAAGTTCTTTTTAGTCAAATTTATTAACACCGATTCAGTACAGTATAAAAACGAGTAAATAGAACAAATAAAACAATAAAATTACCAATTACATGTTTCAGGAGTGAGCTCTCCTTTCATTAGATACATCCCAACCTGATGAAGGGAGAGATTACTCCTGAAACACGTCATGTTTCATGAGGAACATCAGCAATCTGGCTCATTAATCCCTTTAAATGCCATGATCCATGCTGATCCCAGCATCTAAAGGGTAAAAAAAGACAGTTGCCAGGGGTTCAGGGGACTCAACGGACCCCCCCCCCCCCCCCCCCGCAGCACGATCAGGGGGTCTCATGAGTCAGGATGTGGCCTGAGGTTTTCTCCTAAGCTCTGTGCCCCTAATCGCCACTCTTCTGATACAGTCATCAGTCTCTCCCTTTATTAGACACATTCAAATCTGATGAAGGGAGCGATTACTCTCGAAACACATAAATTGGTAATTTTATCACTTTGTTTTATTTACTTGTTTTTTTCACTATACATTATTGGTGCCTGCAACACTGTCTTCTTTTCCTGCTCTCTTAATTTTCTACACGGGTGCCAGCACGGGTTACCAGTCGGTACACTAGACCGCCATTACACGGCCTCACGCCAAATCAGATCTCTTTCTAGGGTAGATATGCTTGAACCCATGGGTTCTACCAGGTGAGACCTGTAGGGATCAGGTGAGTTTACTTATTGCATACCCGCAGAACTACATGAGACGCTGTCCACCCTGTTTTTAGTTATTTTCTGCACTCTCTGCCTGGCACTGTTATGGGGACAGTCAGGGGTAATCCCATCCCACTAGGGACCACCAACGATCCTGAAGAAGAATGGGGCCATACAGCTGTATACCTGGGGGCTCCTCTGTCCAATGAAAAACAGTGAAGGGGCGGCAGCCCCTGCTTTCTCCAGATTGGTAGAGGTCTCCCCAACAATCATAAAGTGATGGCGCCTCCTAGCAATGAGTTGGATATTACTCTCTGATGGTGCAGTCTGGCACTGTTATTGGAGATGCTGTAGAATTACTTTCTGTTTATTAGTGTATGTACATATTTCTTGTAGTTGTGTGTGTATGTCTGCATTTTTGTGGATGTGTTGTGTAAGACAGAGAGGCCCTCATTTGCTAAAGGATTCCCGACTGTTTTTATCTGTTTGTGCACCAAAATTTCTGTTGCAGCGACCGTGCGCCCAAAATTTACACCGCAAAACCGACTGTTTTGCAAACACTCTGAGTTTTTTTTTTATCTAAAAAATGGGCGTGGTTTTTGTTAAAAGGGGAGTGGTCCCAACAAAATGCTGAAAACACTCCGAGTAAGTTGGAAAACACTCTGTAAATTGTGGGAATTGTGTTTGCTGAAAAACAGACAGCCAAGAGGATGTGTAAAAACTACCAAAAGTGAGTGATTTTGGAAAACGCACAGCTTAAAGGGGTACTACCGTGCTGACAACTTATCCCCTATCTAAAGGATAGGGGATAAGTTGCCTGATCGCACGGGGTCCCGCCGCTGGGGACCCCCGCGATCTCGCACGCAGCACCCTGCTCTCATCAGGCCCCGGAGCGAACATCCGGGCCAGTGATCGTGACATCACAGCTCCGCCCCCGTGTGATGTCACGCTCCACCCCTCAATGCAAGTCTATGGCAGGGGGCGAGACAGCTGTCTCACCCCCTGCCATAGACTTACATTGAGGGCCGGAGCATGACGTCACAGCTCTGCCCCCATGTGACGTCACGCTCCGGCCCTCAACGGCCCCGTGATCGGCAGTCATCAGACCCGGAGCGATGTTCGCTCCGAGGCCTGATGAGAGCGGGGTGCTGCGTGCGAGATTGCGGGGGTCCCCTGCGGTGGGACCCCGCGCGATCAGGCAACTTATCCCCTATCCTTTAGATAGGGGATAGGTTGTCAGCATGGTAGTACACCTTTAACGTGGTGGGGAGTGATTAAAGGAAAACCGTCAGATATTTTCTCCCGCACTCTCCACAGGTGCTGGTGGATAGTGCAGGAGACGCTGATTCCAACGAACCCTACCTTGTCCGGATCCGCCCGGCCGTTCTCCCCCCCCCCCCCCCACCCCTCCCCCCAGTTCTCCCTCTCTTCGCCGCTCCTAACTGAAGGGAGGGGGGATGAATAGTCATAAGCGGCGCTGACGCCAGTGCCAGGTAACCTGCAGAAGCCCCGCCCATGCCAGTTAAAGCAAGATATACACATAGAATAAAACTACAATTGCGGGCGGCCGGCCGGGCGGATCTGGGTAAGGTAGGGCTCATTGGAATCAGTGTCTCCCGCACTATCAACCAGGATAGTGCGGGAGAAAATATCTGACAGTTTTCCTTTAAACAATTTTATTTATTTATTTTTTTCTCATTGTTTTACAGTTCTACACAAGGATTTTTAGAATATGCAATGCATTTTAAACTTAAAAATATGCCTTAAATTGTATATGTATATTTTTTTTTTTGTGGGGGGGGGTTTAAACATCCCATATTAGATGGGATAAGTCCATTTAATTTCTTTAGTTCTATTTTGTTGCTTAATTCCCGTTAAATATTGTGTTTTGCTTGTTTGGTTTGGCACATGCTATTGATGATTTGTATTCTGTACCCATGTTTTTTAGTTTTTTTCTTTTAACTCGGAGTATGTGTGACATATTAGTAAATCAGCTCCTAGAAAAAGAGGAGTGAAATCTAAAACACTCCAGAAAGAACACTCGGATTTTAGTAAATCGGGGCCAGTGTGTATATGTGTGCATTTTATAGTTTTTTGTGTTTGCATGTATATCCTGTGTATACTTGTTACAGTATATGTATTTCTTGTCCCTGGATGTATGTGTGCATGTATACATATACTTCCTGTGTATGTAGGTATGTGTTTATGTATGTATTCATTTCCTGTGTATGTAGGTACAGTATGTGTGTGTATACATTACTTTTACTCTACAATTTCTTTTCTCGATGGCCCCATTATATGTTATTATTTTCATGCTTGGTTTTTCGGCTTTAAACTTATGTAGCTGAATGTTCTGTGTACTTTGATAATCTAATTATAATAGGATAATAGGGCACTGCCTGGTTAGAATGACCCCAGATCAGCCTCTTCTATGGCAGGTTAACCGTTTCATTGCCACTATGAAGTAGCAGATAGATTTTGTTGGAACTTTGACACCTAAATAGTTTTTTTTTTGTTTGTTTCGTTTGTTTGCATTGTGTAGAACGTAACTTTTTTTTATTTTATTTTTTTTAAGTTTAGGTTCATGGAGCTGTATTAATTTTGTATAATTTATTATTATTATTATTATTGATGATGATGATGAAAAAAATTACATTTAGATTTTTTTTTTATTTATGTATTTTTATTTTTATTTTAGTAAGATTATATTTTTATTGTACAGGTAGTTATGAGGATATCTAAACTATTTATTTGATATATTAGAACAAGAAGAAACTCCAGCGCGCCAATGCAGCATTAAAACTTTGGCATTCATGCCATAAACGACATGCACAGCAGGATGGTGGAACGGGAAAAGACACGTTTCAGGTGCAAAACACCTGCTATTTCTTTGGTCTGCTGATCGCCCTTTTGCTCAATAATCGACCTTTCTAAAAGTGCCTTAAAGGGGTACTCCGTCCCTAGACATCTTATCCCCCTATTCATAGCCCTGGCTTTCTGAACACAGAAGCTTGGAGCCACTTCCCACAGACATCGGATGACTGGGATCGGATGTCGCCGCTGGGACCCCCAGATCAGATCAGACGGCATACCCCTTTAAGGTGGGCTTCACATGGGAGTTTGTTTACTCATATTAGGGTCGCAAATCCCAATCCCTTTAATGCTATAGTCACAACTAAACCAGTGACAGGACTTAGATTTGCAGACACAATTAAGCATAGAAACATGCCCTATTGTGTTTGTGTAAATCTGGTCTAAATATTCCCTAAAAATGTGTGGTGAGCCACGGGAGTGCGATGTGAGGTGTATGGGGCAGATGTTGTAGCCCAGGGGCAGATGGTATTAACCCCTAAATGTTCATGACGCCAAGGCGTGGTTTGCCTAAGTAACCATCTGAAGGTAGCTCCGCTAGTCCTAGTTAGGCAGTAGCTTTACTGAGGTAGACAGGTGTTACAGTCTTTACAGCTAGGCCAGGATCCCAGAAAGGTGACCAGTAACACAGGGGACCTCACAGCTTGCTGGGACTTGCAGTGACTATGACAGACTTTAGGACAGCCACGCTGACTATAATAGACTTGACTTGGCTGAAGATGAGGACAGCAGACAGAGATGACTTGATTCACTGACTTGTGGCTGTAATTTAGGCTGGAGGCCCCCAGATGTGCTGGACACTGGCTCCGAGACGTCTGGACTGAACTTGACCTCAGCAGAGAAGAGCAATGAATGATCAAAGAGAGAGAGAGAGATTGTAGTACCTCCCCCTCTTATAAAGGGGGCTGAGCAAGGAGCCTATAGGTCAAGCTGCATGTCACCTGTTTAGCTGGTGCTCTCTGGGTAACAAAACATGTGACTTGAACATATGAGAACAGTATCGTGTGATTATACATAATACATATAACACTATGGGGGAGACGCTGCAGGAGAGCCCCTAGGACACAGAGGGACTCAACCTGACAGGGCCTAAGTACTGTACAGGACTATATCCTGTACTGGGACAGCACATATGCATAATGGTCACCATTGTGCTTAATCCCATGGCACAGCGGAAACCACTTTTACAGCTGGGTGAAGGCTGGGCCTGTTTTTTTTTTTTATGATAACCATAAACTCCCACTTCCAAACCATGTGTCCCATGTAAATGGAGCTCACCTGGCTATAGTGTTCCTGGCAGGTAGTGTATGTGGGTGGCCCAGTTTGGTAAAGTTCTAGCAGGTCATTTTGGTGCAGGCGCTTGATTATTACCACATCTGTATACAGAGAGGCACTGTCTTATAAACTTACATCAGAAGAACATTGTGGTGGCTGGCAGCAGATGTCAACTAGGCCGATCTTCTCCTTTCCTGCGTTTTTGGTTTAGGATAACAGCTACTCTGTCTGGTCACTTGTTTAAAGGGGTTCTCCACCATAAGGGGATTTTAGTACGTACCAGGCAGACAGTAATGGACATGATTAGGATAAATGTGAACTGGTATTTCCTGTTTGAGTTTTCTTCTTTTGCCTACAAATCCCATAATTCCATTTTCCTCCCTCCCACACATCAGCCACCCCACCTATTGAAACATAAATGAGCTGCATCCATTCAAAAGACCTGTGGTTTTCAATCAGGGTGCCTACAGCTGTTGCATTAGTTGCAGATTGATCTCTCTCCCACCAAGCGATCCCTCCACCCATTGAAGCAGAAAGGCTCCCTGTCCTCAGCTGACCAGTGAGTCAGGTCTCGGCCGCATTGCAACCTAGGAAAAATCTGAGACAACAGTCATTTTGTATGCTGTTAAAAATAAATATTGGGGTGAAAATCACAGAAGAATTGTGATAAAACCGTCACACACAGGTGCAGACACTATATTATGAACTACACTAACTTTACAGCCCCTGTAGCATAGTCAAATAAAAAAATTCCTAGAATACCACTTTAACGTGTCGTCACTAACTCTCTTGAATGGTATCTGTCTCTTGGTAAATCTGATCAGTGTAGAGATGTCCCCTCTTCCCTAGGTACCCAGCAGCAGTGTGTCTTCAAAATATCTTCTTTAAAGGGGGACCCCGTTGGAAAACAATTTTTTTTTAAATCAACCGGTGCCAAAAAGTTAAACAGATTTGTAAATTACTTCTATTTAAAAATCTTAATCCTTCTAGTACTTATCAGCTGCTGTATGCTCCACATGACAGGTGTTCAAATTACAATGGGGTGGGGGTGGGGTGCAGTAGTTTTGGGGATAGTACCATAATCAAACTGCCCCATTGCCAAAATAGAGCAAATATCTCATACATTAAAATATAATGATATGCATCATTCCTGTTTTTTCAGGATGTATATTTTGGAAGGTGTTTATTTTATGCATTTGTGCACTGCCTCTCGGACCGCTGACACTGGTATGCGTTCAGAGGTCACCAGATAAAACTCTGGAATTCAGGGGAAACTTTACAGCGCACCTAATCCATTAATTAAATAGAAGGGCTCGGGTGTACAGCATTGGATCACTTTCACTTTCTGCGCTAAGACGATATGAAAAATAATCTAAAAAATATATTTATAACCTGTGATTGCTATCAATATCTGATAAATATTATCAGCTTTTTTATGTATTTGTATTTTGCAATGCTTTTTTAAATTTATTTATTATATTTTCATTTATTAATTTTTTTAATTTAAATTTATGCCCATGTTCAGCACATAAAAATAACTAAATTAAAAAATAAATAACGAAAATATAATAAATTAATTAATAAAAAAAAAGCATAAAAAAATTAATTTTGCACATGTTCAACACATAACAATAAAAAAAAAATTATTTGTAATTTCATTATACTGTATATTTACAATAAATAACGAAAATATAATTTAATTAATAAAAAAAAAAGCCTTAAAAAATAAATATTGCACATGTTCAACACCTAAAAATAGCAATAAAAAAAAATGTATTTAGAATTTCATTATACTGTATATTTATTTATTTTATTTAGTTATTTTTATGTGTTGAACATAAATGTAACCTCTTTTATATATAAGAAAATCCATACCTTGACTTTTTTTTTCTGGCAGTAGACAATCCAAGAGATTTTGGTCCAAATTGAATTGAATGGGGGAAAAAAAATTCTCAAATTTTTTTATTTTTTTTATTTTTTAAATGTCCCATAAAACTGTGTAGGAACTTAGCGTTGAATAGCGTTGATTAGTAGTGTGCGTTTGGCCCAACCCGCCTTCCATTACACGCATGCTCATCTCGGATGAGTGTGTATAGGTTCTTGAAAGGGTAAAAAAAATATTTTCAAATAAACTGGTGCAGATCAGTTAATTACTTTTATGTAAAAATCTTAATCCTTCCAGTAATTATCAGCTGCTGTATGCTCCAGAGGAAGTTGTGTAGTTCTTTCCAGTCTGACCACAGTGCTCTCTGCTGACACCTCTGTCCATGTCAGGAACTGTCCAGAGTAAGAGAAAATCTTTATATCAAACCTATCCTGCTCTGAACAGTTACTGACATGGACAGAGGTGTCAGCAAAGAGCACTGTGGTCAGACTGGAAAGAACTACACAACTTCCTCTGGAGCATACAGCAGCTGATAAGTACTGAAAGCTTAAGATTTATAAATAGAAGTAATTTACAAATTTATATAATTTTCTGGCACCAGTTGAAAACATTTTTTTCTCTGGAGTTCTAAAAAGTGGAATGAGCTGCTGCCAGACATCTCCATTGTTGTGTTATCTCTCATGAGAACAAAAGATCGGGAAGGGTGACATCCAACTGTCTGATCCCCAAACATCTGCCACTGGAGTGGTGGTTAGTGGTCCGGTTTATAGTTTTCAAATACAGACTGTTGGATATATTTATATGGTGACCATGGGGTTGATAAGCACTATTGTGCAAGTCAGCTGGGAGTTGTAGTCCTTCAGCTGTTATGTCCCATGGCAGGGTGGTGTAGCAAACCTAAACTTGTTCAATTGTTCCTATAGTGTAAAGTGCAGGAATGAGACCTCTGCACACCAGGATTCCGTGAAACTATTTTAACACTTTACTGGAACTTCTTGTGCGAATCCAATATAATACAGTTTCTCTCACACAGAATAGGATGTTACAGCTTGTAGATAAATTGATATTTGGTCACTGTCTCTTAAAGGGGCACTCCGCTGCTCAGCGTTTGGAACAAACTGTTCCGAACACTGGAGCCGGGAGCTTATGTCATAGCCCCACCCCCCTCATGACATCACACCCCGCCCCCTCAATGAAAGTCTATGGGAAGGGGGCGTGACAGCTGCAGCAGCTTTACTGAATGGAAAGTCTCTGTGGTGCTTTGAGTGCGCGCATGTGTGTGTGTGTAGTGACTAATGCAGATACAATGCAGACAGTCATGAGGATCTACACAGGTTTGATGACTGTGGTGTTTCACACACAAACTCTGGTTGCAGCACAATTCCTGGAGGGACAAATGAGAAACTTTGGGTGACATGATAGCCACCCAGCACTAACTTCGATGAAGAGATTAGTGTATGCAGACAGATCCTTGTTCAGCTTGTTTCTCTCCTCTGACTAATGGATATTTAGTTTAGAAAAAGAAGGCTTAGGGGAGACCTAATAACTATGTATAAATATATCAGGGGACAGTACAGAGATCTCTCCCATGCCCTGTTTACGTCTTGAGGAAAGAAGGTTTCTACACCAGCACAGACGGGGGTTCTTTACTGTAAGAGCAGAGGAGGTGGTCATGAGGAACTCTGTAAAAGAATTCAAAAGAGGTCTAGATGCATTTTTGGAGAATAATAACATTGCTGGTTATGTATACTAGATATTTAGGGACAGAATGTTGATCCAGGGATTTATTCTGATGCCACAGTGCTCTCTCCTGACACCTCTGGCCATTTTAGGAACTGTCCAGAGTAGGAGCAAATCTCCATAGCAAACCTCTCCTGCTCTGGACAGTCCCTGACATGGACATAGTGGTCAGACAGAAAATAAACTAAAAAAGAAAATAACTTCCTCTGGAGCATACAGCAGCTGATCAGTACTGGAAGGATTACGATTTTTATATAGAAGTAATTTACTTTCTGGAGCCAGTTGATACATATGTTTTCCAGTGGAGTACCCTACTTTTTTTAAATCAACTGGTGCCAGAAAGTTAAACAGATTTGTAAATTACTTCTATTAAAAAATCTTAATCCTTCCAGTACTTTTTATTGCCTGTATACTACAGAGGAAATGCTTTTCAATTTGGATTTCTCTTCTGTCACGACCAGAGTGCTCTCTGCTGACCTCTGCTGTCCATTTTTAGGAACTGTCCAGAGCAGCATATGTTTGCTATGGGGATTTTATCCTGCTCTGGATAGTTCCTAAAATGGACAGAGATGTCAGCAGAGAGCACTGTGGTCGTGACAGAAGAGAAATCCAAAAAGAAAAGCATTTCCTCTGTAATAAACAGCCACTAATAAGTACTGGAAGGATTAATATTTTTTTATACAAATCTTTACAAATATCTTTACAAATCTGTTTAACTTTCTGGCACCAGTTGATTTAAAAATAAAAAAAAAGTTTTCCACCGGAGTACCCCTTTAAGGACCATCTCATCCCAATGTGTCAAAGTCACTTAGGTGAGAATGAAGTCTGGCACGAAACTATATCCCAGCGCAAAGAAAAACAGAAATGTCCCAAAAGCCGCACAGCGCGAGGAAACAATGCACTTTTGTTGCAAGTGTTTATTTTCACAACTCGGAGCCCAGCGGAGATCTCAGGCATGGTGCATGCTGGGACGGGAGCCCTTTCAGGTGAAAGCAGCAGTTTCTTCCAGACCTTGTGGGTAATTTGCAGGAGATTTGATGTGAAATGGTTGAAAGTCAGGAGATGACACTGGGTCACAGCAAATAAACATGTGGCCGAAACAGAATGTGCTGGGCCAGAACAAGGGCCTGTTGTCTGGCCGTTCTCGCACAGCTGCTGCTACCTGAGCACCTGGCATACTCCATAGGGTTAAAAAAAAATTAAGAGTTAATGGGATAAATGAGATTCAATTTGTAAAATTATAATTTTTTTTTTAAATAGCGCCACTCTTTTTATAGTGGCCATGTCTGGTATTGCAGTTAAGCCCCATTTACTTAACCATAGACATTAAATTCATCACAGATTTCATGCCCAATACTGCCCTGATATTGAACAGGATGGATATGTCCAGTCTGATCATTTTATACACAAGGGATAAGAGGCGCCAAATATATATGGACACTCCTTATCTCTACTTGCAGCCATGTTTGTTAAAGGGGCACTTCAGTGGGAATTTTTTTTATTTTTTTTAAATCCTCTGGTGCCAAAAAAGTTATACAGATTTGTAAATTACTTTTATGTAAAAATCTTACATAAGCTGCAGGAAGTTGTGTAGTTACTTCCTGTCTAACCACAGTGCTCTCTGCTGACACCTCTGTCCATGTGAGAAAGTGTCTATAGCAGAAGCAAATCCCCATAGCAAACCTATCCTGCCCCAGACAGTTCCTCACATGGACAGAGCACAGGCAAGATGGCAGCCCCCATAATAATGAACTAAAAAATAAATAAAATAATATTACAATCAGAAAATAGAAACAGATTAGAAACAGATTTTAGTATCTGGTTTTAATCAGGGAAACAAATCTAGGTGACGCGTTCCCTTTAAAAAGGTTCTGAAAGTCTCATTTACATACAAACATGCAAAGGTGTACATACCACAGACCATGTTGTTAAAGGGGTACTCTGCTGCAAAACATTATTTTTTTTTTTTCTGGTGCCAAATGCAAGTTAAACGGATTTGTAAATTACTTCTATTAAAAAAATCTAAATCCTTCCAGTACTTATCAGCTGTTGTACACTGCTGAGAAAGCTCTTTTCTTTTTAAATTTATTTTCTGTTGGACCACAGTGCTCTCTGCTGACACCTCTGTCCATGTCAGGAACTGTCCAGAGCAGAAGCAAATCCCTATAGCAAATTTCTCCTGCTCTTGACAGTTCCTGAGACAGAGATGTCAGCAGAGAGCACTGTGGTCAGACTATAAAGAAATTCAAAAGGAGAAGAACTTCCTGTGGAGCATACAGCAGCTGATAAGTACTGGAAGGATTAAGGTTTTTAAATAGAAGTCATTGACAATTTTTTTTTTAACTTTCTGGCACCAGTTGATAAAAAAAAACAAAAAAAAATGTTTTCCGGCGGAGTACCCCTTTAAAAACCTGGATGCCCTGCCCTAAAGGAACTGCAAGGGGTGGAGAAATTACAGTCATAGAGAGGGCAGGAAGGGGAAACAAACCCCAGGTGGGCCGCCACAGCCACACCCCCTCGACACCTCACCCGTCACACTTTTTGAAAAAGTGGCAAGGATGGCAAAAGAAATAATCATAAACGTTTGTGCAATTCTCAAATTTGCTCAGAAAGTTTGATAAATCCCTCCCCCTCACCGTTGTCTTCGTAAGGCTTCTTAAAGGGGTACTCCGCTGCCCAGCGTTTTGAACAAACTGTTCCGAATGCTGGAGCCGGCGCCGGGAGCTCTTGATGTCACGCCCCACCCCCCCTCATGAAGTCACACCCCGCCCCCTCAATGCAAGTCTATGGGAGGGGGCGTGACAGCCGTCACGCCCCCTCCCATAGACTTGCAATGAGGGTGGCGGGGCGTGACGTCATGAGGAAGCGGGGCTATGACATCACGAGCTCCCGGCGCCGGCTCCAGCGTTCGGAACAGTTTGTTCCAAATGCTGGGCAGCGGAGTACCCCTTTAAAGATGTTCGAGGCAGACATGAGAGACAGATTCTGACACGTTAAAGTAATTTTACCTGCCAAAAAAGTGATTGTGACCAGACGTAACATCTTGGAGCCTCTCGGTGGGTGTGGGTTTAATCTTACAAGATGACAGAAGAATCTTAATGACTGTTTTGCGTGCGCGATGACAGCTACGATATCACATAATGCAAATAATAATATGAAAGCCATGGAATTCCTCTCAGCGGGTGTCCGTGCCGGCATGCACCGCGCATAATATTCCATGGCTGTCACCTGCTAATCTCCTTATTAAAGGATAAGGGGTGTATATACTGTTAATCCGCAGCTTCTGTTGGGAAGCTATTCTATGCATTGATTTAAAGGGCAACTCACACTAAAACAGTGAGATTTTATAGAGCGGTATTGTGAGCACGGGTTCTCACACCGTGGCTAGAGTCAGTCAGGGGCAGATCTAGAGTATAGTCTCAGGATGGGCACTATCAGAGTATAATGCGCTGGTCGACATGCCCCATCCCATTGAGGGGGCGTGGTGTGATGGTAAAAGGGGCGCGGCTATGATGTCCCAACCCTCGCAGCTCGCACCCAGGGTTCGGAAGAAAATGTTCAGAACGCTGGAGCAGTGGAGTTCCCCCTTAAGTACGCAGCATAGTTCCCCCACACTAGGTAGGCAGCATAGTTCCCAGTTCCCCCATACTAGGTTGGTGGCATAGTTCCCCCACATTAGATTAGTAGCATAGTTTCCCCACATTAGGTAGGCAGCATAGTTCCCTACATTTGATTGTAGCTCCCCCACAGTAGGTTGGCAGTATAGTTCGCCCAACAATTGCCCTGTTGACCCCCCCGGATCCACCATCCCCACCCCCCCCCCCACGGATCCACCACTGGAGTCAGTATGACTGATAAAATGGAACATCTTTTGACAACCACTGAGACACATGGGATGCTCCCTTAGATCAGCCTGAAATTACACTGTCTGAAAATGACTCGACCGAAGTAACTAGCAGACTCTGTCCCGCTTATTGAAATAAAAGGTTACAGCACGGAAACATCAAGGATACGGCAGTGGCCAAATTAACCCGCCGGCTGCCATATTCCCCAAACGTGAGATTTTTGAGTCCACATTTAGGCCTTAAAGGGTTACTCCGGTGCTCCAGTGTTCTGAACTTTTTGTTCAGAACGCTTGGAGTTAGAGGCCATGATCTTGATGTCATGGTCACGCCCCTTGTGACAGTACGCCACGCCCCCTCCATTCATGTCCATGGGCATGAATGGAGGACGCGTGGCGTGCCGGCATGAGGGACGTGGCCATGACGTCACGACCACTGCTACGGGAAAAAGGCGTTTAGAACGTGGGAGATCGTGGGGGGCTCTAGCAGCGAGACCCCCGTGATCAGACATCTTATCCCCTATCCTTTTAATAGGGGATAAGATGTCTAGCAGCGGAGTACCCCTTTAAGGCCTGTACCGGTAGTGCGTCTAATACTCCTGAACTGGGCATCTGTCACTTCAAGTCTTTAGACCCACAGTCAGGCCCAGGACTTGTAACTGCTATTAGAGTCCCCCTGTATCAAAATATGCAAATGGTCTGCATAGACCTTGCCAGCAGACTAAGCAAGAAGAGTGTTTCCCCATGAATAGTGTCATCAGAGTGCCCCAGAAACAATGTCAGCAGAATTCCCCTATGACCAGACTAAGGGTATGTTCACACTGCAGAATTCCCGCAGAATTCCGTGAGCGGAATTCTGTGAGTGGAATTCCACACAGTGAAACGTTAGCATCAGTGTGAATGGGTCTTCCGCGAGACCCATTCACACTGTGGAATTTCAGCGGTGGCAACATGTTCATTCTTTGCTCAAAAGTCCACGAGTACTGCATAGCCGTCAATGGTAACAGCGTAGTGCCGTGCGGCCCTACCTCTGCTGCTGGCTGGCAGGCTGAATCTCCGCTCGCTGAATTCCGCGAGCGGAGATTCAGCGACACGTGTAGTGGGAACATACACTAAGAGTCCAGAGTGCCCAGATAAACAATGCAGAGTGCTCCCTATAAACAGACTCTGCAGAGTACCACTAAGCAGAGTGCCCAGACGGAGCGGCACTGCTAACTTGGTATGGTGTTAATCACAATGTGCTATAAAGGATACATATGGAGGTAGACTCCTGACAGGTCACCCAGTACGAAAAAGGTCCCACTGGTGGTGCTAGGTGAAAAGGTAAATACGTTCAGACAAATGCTTGTAACAAGAAACAATCCACACCTTCACTCACCGCTAGGGTACCGCAACTCCGGCTTGTCTCATCCGATTCCTCTTATCAAAGACTGGGCATCTCAGAAGTAATGGCGCTCAGAAGAAGGCCTTCTTCTGAGCGCCATTACATCTGAGATGCCCGGTCTTTGATAAGAGGAATCGGATGAGACAAGCCGGAGTTGCGGTACCCTAGCGGTGAGTGCAGGTGTGGATTGTTTCTTGTTACAAGCATATATATATATATATATATATATATATATATATATACACACAGAATTAGAAATTTGTTAAAATGCTTACAGGTCTAACCACTGGGACCAATAAAACTAGCCTACATAGCAAATTGAGAAGTTGACCTTAGTACTCGCCATCTGAGGGTGTCCTAAAGATCCCCCATTGACGATAAAGTGATAGCGCCCCCTAGATATATGCCCTTATAAGCACCTTCCGGCCTACAACACAATGGGGGAGATTTATCAAAACCTGAGCAAAGGAAAAGTTGCCCAGTTGCCCATAGCAACCAATCAGATCGCTACTTTCATTTTGCAGAGGCCTTGTTAAAAATTAAAGAAACGAGCTGATTGGTTGCTATGGGCAACTGGGCAAGTTTTCCTCTGGACAGGTCTGTATAAATCTCCCCCAATCTACATTTACGGCACTTACAAAGAAACCCTATCCCTACGCTCATGAGCTCCAAGAAGAACAAATCAGTCTTTTTTTTACAGAATTCCTCTCTCTGTCGTTCTTGGAATTTGCGAGGAATTAAACCACTATATAAAACTGCTGCTGGGACAATACGATATCCCAGAAGTCCCTGCTCTGGTCCTAACCTTTATCAATGTTTCACCAAGGCTAAACATATTGTTTCAATTGAGTGAATCAGCTCGTGTAATGGGGGGGGGGGGGGGCAGATAACCGTCTGTTCATGACCTTTTACTATATTCTACTTTCCAAACACATGCTCATCGTCACGGTAATGATTCTTAGGGAGATTTTTTTTCCTTCTTTTTTTGTAACACAGACATTGTCCTAATAAGGGAAAAGTTTTCGACTCTTTTGGTGATGCAAGAAAAAAGAATCAGCGTGTGACTATTCTGCAAGCTGCTGATTAATGGGGGTGAGGTGGGGCTTGGCAGGTAGGCCGCCGCCTGGCTCGCCAATGTGTAATGACTGTTTTATGGCATGTGTCATTTTTTTTTTGTTTTTAGGATTAGTCAATGCCAAGTTATCCGAATTAAACATTTCCCTCCGGCCATGACTGACATGTTCTCACTTCCTAACCGAGGATTCAGTTATTAGATCATCACGAATTCTGGTTACAAAACGATTTTTATTTTTATTCTCCGCAACAGCACCGCTCTTGTTCATAGGCTGGTTTTACCATTGCGGCTAAGCAGCATTCAAGTTAATAGGGCTGAGATCCAATACCAGGCATAGCCAGGAGTGGCACTGTTTGAGGCAAAAAAATAAAAAAGATGCAGGTTAAGACTGGCCAAAGGACGAAGGGGCACTCCCTCCGTCTGGAGAAGAAAAAGTTTAGTCTCAAGGGGCGACACGCCTTCTTTACCATGAGAACTGTGAACTTATGGAACAGTCTACCTCAGGAACTGGTCACAGCAGGAACAATTAATAGCTTTAAAACAGGATTAGATACATTCCTGGAACAAAATAACATTAATGCTTATGAAGAAATATAAATTCCCATCCCTTCCCCAATATCGCGCCACACCCCTACCCTTCAATTCCCTGGTTGAACTTGATGGACGTATGTCTTTTTTAACCGTACTAACTATGTATGTAACTATGTAAAGGGTCACCTTTTTTCCAGAAACCCTGAATGGTGTAAAAACAATATTGATATGCTGTTAGGGTACCACCTTATCTATCGAAGCAGAGTGTCCTCCATAGAAAATGTCAGCAGAGTGTTTCCCCATTAGAGTGACCCTATAAACAATGTCAGCAGAATGCCCCTATAAACAGATTAATCAGAGTGCCCCATACATAAACAAAGCAGAGTGCCCCAATAAACGATGCAGGGTGTTTCCCATAAACAATCTCAGCAGCATCCCACTGATAAAAGTCTCAGCAGGGTGCCCCTATAAACTAAGCAAAGTGCTCCACTACTGAATAGATTCAGCACAGTCCTGCCATAAACAGCCTTAGCAGAGAGCCCCCATATACCGACTAAGGGTGCGTTCACATGGCTGTCTGTCCCTGTTTTTTTTTTTATCCTCGTTTCAGTTCCGTTCTTTTAGGCTGTAAATGGATTAAAAAAAGTTTTTAAAAAATCCCATTCCCATGCACTCTTTTCAATTTTTTTTGACGGCAGAAAAAATGGCACATGCAGTCTTTTTTCTTCCGTCCAAAAAAAACGGATAAAGTAAATTTAACATTGAAGTCTATGGAAAATGGACCTTTAATGTCATTCGTTTGCATCTGCCTTTTCAATCCGTTTTTTGATCCGTTTTTACTTCTGAGCATGCTCAGAACAAAAAAAATGTTTTTTGGGTTTAGTAACTGAACAATAATGGGAAAAAAAATGGATAACATCTGTTTGCATCCGTTATAGTCCCTTTTTTTAAAGTCTGTTTTTATTTTCGACGGGAGAAGTACGGGACGGGTCTAGGAGGCCGTGTGAACGCAGCCTAAAGTAATGTGCCCTGTTCACAAACCATTTAAGTAGAGTGCCCTAGAAACAGAATAAGTAGAATGCTTCCCCTATGAACACACTAAGCAGAATGCCCCCATAAACAACCTAAGCAGAGTGCTCCCTTACTGAACAGATTCACCGCAATCCCACCATAAACAGTCTCAGCAGAGTGCCCCCATAAACATATTAAGTAGTGTGGCTTGCCCATAAACCAAGTCCGTGGAGTGCCCAGAAACTGCTCGCCAACTGAACAGATTCCGCACAGTCCCATAATTCATAAACAGTCTTAGAAGTGTGCCCCCATAAACAGACTTAGCAGAATGCCCTAATAAACAAACTATGTGGCTTGCTTTCCCCTAAACAGATTCGGAAGAATGCCCCCATAAAACAAGTCTACGCAGAATGTCTCTATATACAAACTATACAGCTCAGCAGAGTTCCCCCAAAAATAGTACAGTCCTCCCATTAAAATGACTGTGTAGAGTGCCCTTCCTATCAACTTTGTGAGTAGAGTGCCCCATAAACAAACACAACAGAGTGCTCCCCCATGAACAGACTCAAAGTAGTGAACCCATAAACACACTAAGCAGAGTGTCCTTCTTATAAACTGTCTCAGCAGAGTGCCCCCACAGACTTAGAATCCTACCCTAAAACGACGAGGTAGAGTGCCCTTCCTATAAACAGTATCAGTAGAGTGCCCCATACACAAACTAAACAGAGTGCTCCCCCATAAACAGACCCATAAACACATTAAGCAAAGTGCCACTTATTATAAACAGTGTCAGCAGAGTGCCCCCGTATGCAGTGTCAGAAATGCTGCCTATTAAACGGGTACTCCGGTGGGGAAAAAAAATGTCAAATCAACTGGTGCAAGAAAGTTAAACAGATTTGTAAATTACTTCTATTTAAAAATCTTAATCATTCCAGTACTTATCAGCTGCTGTATACTACAGAGAAATTTGTGAAGTTCTCTGCTGACACCTCTGTCCGTGTCAGGAACTGTCCAGAGCAGGAAAGGTTTTCTATGGGTATTTGCTCCTACTCTGGACAGTTCCTGACAAGGACAGTGGTGTCAGCAGAGAGCACTGTGGTCAGACAGGAAAGAAATTCACAAATTTCTCAATTTTATACCGAAGCTGATAAGTACTGGAAGGATTAAGATTTTTTAATAGAAGTAATTTACAAATCTGTTTAACTTTCAGGCACAAGTTGATTTAAAAAAAAAAATTGCTTTCCACTGCAGTACCCCTTTAAAGGGGTACTCCCGTGGGAAACTTTATTATAATTTTTTTTTAATCAACTGGTGCCAGAAAGTTAAACAGATTTTTAAATCACTTCTAATATAAATTCTTAATCCTTCCAGTACTTTTTAGGGCCTGTATACTAAAGATAAATCAAAAAAGAAATACATTTCCTTTGATGTCATGACCACAGTGCTCTCTGCTGACCTCTGCTGTCCATTTTAGGAACTGTCCAGAACAGGAGAAAATCCCCATAGCAAACACATGCTGCTCTGGACAGTTCCTAAAATAGACAGCAGAGGTCAGCAGAGAGCACTGTGGTCAGGACATCAGAGGAAATGCATTTCTTTTTTGGATCTCTCTTTAGTATACAGCCCCTGAAAAGTATTGGAAGGATTAAGATTTTTTAAAAGAAGTGATTTACAAATCTGTTTAACTTTCTGGCACCAGTTGATTTAAAGAAAAAGTTTTCCAGGGGAGTACCCCTTTAATAGACATAAAAAGTTCTAGAGTAGAGGAAAGTTTATGAAAACCTGTCCGGAGGAAAAGTTGCTGAGTTGCCCATAGCAACCAATCAGATAACTTCTTTCATTTTTCAGAGGCCTTTTCAAAAGCGAAAGAAGTTATCTGATTGGTTGCTATGGGCAACTCAGCAACTTTTCCTATGGACAGGTTTTCATAAATCTCCCCTTTTGTCTCTATCACACTTTGTAGTTTATTTTTCATTCTTAGTCTTTTGATGTAGCTTTTCGTAGTGAGTTTTTTTTTTCTCATGTGAAATCCCAGATCTCCGTCCTCCCTCCATGAGTCACGTAGATAAAATCACATGAAGCAATTCCTATCTCCGGTGAGGTCATGCCACCTGTATGATAAAGGTGCCCATTGTCACCGGGGGCAAAACCGAACATTCAATCCTGTGAGTGATAAAGTACAAAAGGGCCTAAAGGGGCAAATATCAAGCAGATTCTGATGAGTATTGCAGTTTATGCAAATAAAGTTATGAAACTCTAGCATATACTTTAAATCAGTGGTCTCCAAAGTGTGGACCTCTAGCTGTTGCAAACCTACAACTCCCAGCCTGCCCGGACAGCCGTTGGAGACGTTGGAGACCAATGCTTGATGAATAAAAGTAATGAAAAACTGATACACAAAGTATATGAAAACTTGGGTGTAATTTCTCATCTTCCCTGTGGAGGAGCTGTAGAGAAATTGAGCACTTGCTTTAAGAGATCCAAGCAGAGCCCCAACAGCAAGATTACCTTTATTTTTATGACACCTTTCTAATAAATTTAAATTGTCCCAAAAAGACCACCCATTTTTAGCCTTATTGCTTTGATCACCATCATGTAGTAACCATAGTAGAGAGCAGCTACGACGATCATCTCCTGAGGACCCATCAGGTTATTGGTTATAATTATCAATTCTCTCATGTGTCCATATATACCGTAGTTGTAGGCCCCTATACTGCCCCATATATAGTCGTAGGCCTCTATACTGCCCCATATATAGTTGTAGGCCTCCGTACTGCCCCATATATAGTTGTAGGCCTCCGTACTGCCCCATATATAGTTGTAGGCCTCCGTACTGCCCCATATATAGTTGTAGGCCTCCATACTGTCCCCATATATAGTTGTAGGCCTCTATACTGTCCCCATATATAGTTGTAGGCCCCTATACTGTCCCCATATATAGTTGTAGGCCTCTATACTGTCCCCATATATAGTTGTAGGCCCCTATACTGTCCCCATATATAGTTGTAGGCCTCTATACTGTCCCCATATATAGTTGTAGGACCATATACTGCCCCCATATATAGTTGTAGGCCCCTATACGGCCCCCATATATAGTTGTAGGCCTCTATACTGACCCCATATATAGTTGTAGGCCCCTTTACTTCCCAAATATATAGTTGAAGGCCCCTATGCTGTCCCCATATATAGATGTTGGCCCCTATACTGCCCCTATGTATAGTTGTAGGCCTCTATACTGCCCCATATATAGTTGTAGGCCCCTATACTGCCCCCATATATAGTTGTAGGCCACTATATGGCGCCCATAGATAGCTGAAGACCCCTATACTGCCCCCATATATAGTTGTAAGCGCCTGTACTGCCTCCATATATAGTTGTAGGCCCACATTCTGCCCATATATAGTTGTAGCCCCCCATATACAGTTGTAGATCCCACACTGCCCCCATATATATTTACTGGCCCCTATACTGAGACCATATATATGCCCCCCACAAACATGCCAGTTTTCCACTGGAGTACCCCTTTAATATTAACCCCTTCCTCCAGCTATACACCAAGACATTCGATGATCATTTTCGGCTCCTCAACGAGGAAAAGGCTTTAGATAGACAACATAGAAGCACTCGAGACCTTCTCCTTTACCCTTTTCAAGTAAGAGCACCTAAATGCCTGAGAAAGTGACCCGGGCGGAGGCCCTCCAATATTTTATATGGATTGCTTTTCCTCACATACATTTTTAATGAAACAGATTAGGTATCGGCCCTGAGAAAAAGGGAAACAGCTTCAGCCGTGAAACTGTATCCTTTGCCTTGAAGAGCAGCCGGCATGAGGAGGGAAGGAGAGAAGAGATGGATTACAGGTTTGGGGGGTTTTCTTAAAATTTCGAAATCATCCAGAGTTATTTTTTTTTTTGTATTTTTTTTATATATATATGTGAAAGCCTATTTTCCCATAATTCTTCCTGATGGCCGAACGTGATCATTAGCTTTTGACCTTCTGCTATGGGATACTGGTGGCTGGTAGGACTCAGTGTCCATGTGCGGCCTGAGATGTTTGGACAATGTTTTTGACTTTTTGACCCCGTGAAATGTTTGCCCTTTGATGGCCAAGTGGGTTCTTGGTTGGTTGCATAGTTCAAAGGTTCATGTGGTTGGTTGCTACGAGCAATACTATTGTTTTCATAAATTGTCATTTTTATTGTCTGGTTTTTGGGGGTCAGTACAAGGGTAACATTCCCACTGGGACATTGAATACTTTTGTTTGATAATGGTATCTGGTACTAGGGGGGCATTAAAAAAATTCTGTAGACCATTGTGGATCACCAGATTGGTTTATACCAGTGGTCTCCAAACTGTGGTCCTCCGGCTGTTGCAAAAGTACAACTCCTAGTATGCCCGGACAGCCTTCGGCTGTCCGGGCATACTAGGAGTTGTACTTTTGCCACAGCTGGAGGGCCGGAGTTTGGAGATCACTAGTCTATAATCTAAGGCGGAGTTGTATTATTTGCGGTTTGTCCTTACCCAGCTCTTTCTTATATTGTAGAGCAACCTATCAGAGAAATGACGACGATGAAGAAGAAGCTGCAAGAGAAAGGCGTCGGCGAGCTCGCCAGGAACGGCAACGGCTGAACAAGGATGACGGTGAAGGGCATGATGGTACTCAGAATAGGTAAATCTAGACTGCTTATGTTCTTTATTACATTAAAATATAATTAATCATCTTTTTTCTTGTACTGCCCCATATATAGCTGTAGTCCCCCCGATATATAGTTGTAGGCCCTATACTGCACCATATATAGTTGTAGGCCCCCATATATAGTTGTAGGCCTCTATACTGCCCCCATGTATAGATGTAGGTCGCTATACTGCCCCTATTTATATAGTTGTAGGCCTCTATACTGCCCCCATTATATAGTTGTAGGCCCCTACACTGCTCCGATATATAGTTGTGGGCCTCTATACTGCCCCCATTATATAGTTGTAGACCCTTGTACTGTCCCATATATAGTTGTAGGCCCCCATATATAATTGTAGGTCTCTATACTGCCCCCATGTATAGTTGTAGGCCCCTATACTGCCCCTATTTATGTAGTTGTAGGCCTCTATACTGCCCCCATGTATAGTTGTAGGCCCCTAAACTGCCCTGTATATATTTGTAGGCCCCTATACTGCCCCATATATTGTTGTAGGCCCCTATACTGCCCCTATATATAGTTTTAGGCCCCTGTACTGGCCCATATATTGTTGTAGGCCCCTATACTGCCCCCATATATAGTTGTAGGTCCCCAAATATATTTGTATGCCTCTATACTGCCCCCATATATAGTTGAAGGCCCCTATACTGCCCCCATACATAGTTGTAGGCCCCTATACTGCCCCTATATATAGTTGTAGGTCCCTGTACTGGCCCATATATTGTTGTAGGCCCCTATACTGCCCCCATATATAGTTGTAGACCCCTATACTGCCCATATATAGCTGTAGAAACCTATACTGCACCCATATATTGTTGTAGGTCCCTATACTGCCCCCATATATAGTTGTAGTTGTAGAACCCTATACTGCACCCATATATTGTTGTAGGCCCCTATACTGCCCCCATATATAGTTGTAGACCCCTGTACTGGCCCATATGTAGTTGTAGGCCCCTATACTGCCCCCATATATAGTTGAAGGCCCCTATACTGCCCCCATATATTGTTGTAGACCCCTGAACTGGCCCATATATAGTTGTAAGCCCCTATACTGCACCCACATATTGTTGTAGGCCCCTATACTGCCCCTATATATAGTTGTAGACCCCTGTACTGGCCCATATGTAGTTGTAGGCCCCTATACTGCCCCATATATTGTTGTAGACCCCTGAACTGGCCCATATATAGTTGTAGGACCCTATACTGCCCCCATATATAGTAAATACTAATTTTACTGAATCTTTGTCTATAAAACAATGTCTATCAGTCTTCTTAGCTCCTTATATCTATAACATGATGCCTACAGACTAGACTACATTCTAAACCTGACATGTTCCTCCATATCCTAGTGATTTGCCTAAAATAGTTATAGTTGGAAAACAATAGAAGTGTTATTAGTGTTTAAGGAGCTATGGGCCATCTCAAGCCATGGCCAGTAGGGTAATGTCCAAAGTTCCTAATTGGTCCTAAATGTGATGCAGAAAACTCCAGCATCTTTACAGTGGTCTCCGCTATTGTGTATTATTGAAACAAAATGTTATATTTGTTTTATCTTGTAATTATAAATAATCATTGTATAGTAAAATGCATGGGGAAAAAAATGACAAAAACTGTGATCTGTCTGCAAAGGTAGTAAGGGAAGCTGGAGAACTTCTGCCCATAAGAATGTAAATATGGCAGCGATTTACATTGACTAACAGAACATAAAGGTTTGCATGTTATTTATATGTCTATGATACTGCCGTGACCCCGCGCCATTGATAATAGATGTGAAACCAGCAGAACACATGCCTTTGTGATTTTTTTTTATATTTGTTTTTTCCTGAAAATTTTTTTTTAAAGTTGAAGGGATGTTTTCAAAAATCATGAGTCTAGGGTGCACCGCTTTCCATTTGAAGCTCTTCCTTTTATTCAGGAATCTTCTACCTTATTCCTTACTCTTCATGTCTCAAAGGAAAATATTTTATATTATGAAGTAAATATTTCTACTATGGTCCAGATTTACATTCCCCATTGTATTTGCTGTCAATGCTTGTAGATATAAGTACAAATTTATAGCCCAAAGTTTAGGGGGAAGTGTAGAATAGTGGTGTTGGTAACAATCCAGACTTGTTGGCTGTAAAGTGGAGTCTTCTTGGGTCATGGTCAATATTGGTCCATCTAATTTGATCTATTTATTAAGCCTATTCTTTTTACATATTTTACCAGCATCACAGGAGAAGAGACCAAGTCTTACTCAATAACAAGCACCGACATCTCAGGGGACGATGAAGCTGCGTTGCAGGAGAGACTGGCCAGACGGGAAGAGAGACGACAGAAACGTCTAAAAGAGGCTTTGGAACGTCAGAAAGAATTAGACCCAACCATATCTATTACACTCAACGAAACTACTTCATTCATGAAAAGTAGCAGAAACGGAGAAGACCAGGTCCAAGAAAATGATACCTCGCCTAAAGAAAACAATACTGAAACATACAGAGGCCGACATGAGGCTGAGGAGACTGAGACTATTGAAAAGTCCTTCGAGAAGAATGATACAAAAGAAGAAGAAGAAGTAGAAGAAGAACATGTAGAAACAGAAGAGGTTGAGGTCAAGCAAGATGTACCAGATGAAGCACCTGAGGAACCTCACATAGTGGAGAATGAGGTAGAGGTTACTTTCCAAATTAAGAATGTAGAGATGTCTCAGGATGGGCCAGATGGGGAAGTGAGGATAGAGGCAGTCATCACAAGAGAAGAGGAAGAGGTTAGAAAGTCAACCGAGGAAAGTGAAGCACAAGAGGCAGCAGAGAGGGAAAGGGTTGAGGCAGAGAAAAGAGCTGCAGAAGAGAGAGAGAGGCTGGAGGAAGAAGCAAGACGGGAGGCAGCAGAGAGGGAAAGAATCGAAGCAGAAAGGAAGGAAGCTGAGGAAAGAGAGAGATTAGAAGAGGAAGCAAGACGGAAAGCAGAAAGAGAAAGGGCTGAGGCAGAAGAAAGGGAGAGACTTGAGGCAGAAGAGAGAGAGCGACAGAGAAAACAAGAGGAAGAGGAAAGTAGGGCAGCAGAGGAGAAACTAAAGGCAGAACAGAGAAAGGCAGAGGAGGAAAAGAAAAGACAAGAGGCAGAGGAAAAAAGGAAAGCAGAGGAAAAGAAGAAGGCAGAGGAGAAGGCAGCTGCAGAGGAAAGGGAAAAGAAGAAGGCAGCAGAAGAGAAGGCTAGGTTAGAGGCCAAAAAGAAAGAGGAGAAGTTAAAAGCAGAAGAGAAAAAAGATGTGAAAGCTGACGACAAGCAGGTAAAAGGAAAGAAGCTGGACGACAAAATGCAGCCAGCCTTCCTCAGGAAGCAGGTACAAATTATTCACCCTATGCCAACTTTTTTTTTTCCTTTTTGCACCTGTGTTTTGAAAATGGAATGGCAGCAATACTTTGTGGTCTTGTTCACAGCCTGCAGTTCTATAAAATTTCCTGTCACTTCCTTCGTCTTGCGCAGACTTTCACCCTAACACCTGGCTTACAACTCTCACTGCTAATACTGCACTAGCAAATGTCTTCTCCTCTCCCTTAGTCAACGGGCCGTAAGGCATGTCGTGGGAATTTCAGCTGAATTTTTTTTGGAGTGCCACGGGTTTGGTTTGTTTGTTTCACTTTTGGTGTTTGGCCACACTTGCAACGTGCATTCGGGTCTGTATCACAAGCTTATGAAAACCATAGCTACAAAAATACAAAACCATTTCAAAAATCAAAAATGGCTGGACAAAAATATGGTCAATAGGCTGACTTGGCAAAATTGGATTTTGCTTCCCATTCTTATTCAAAAAGGACCAGGTGAGCCCACCTGGTGCCAAAAGCATTAAGCTGGATGGTGTTCCTGAAAGGATACAGGATAGTGAAAAAGGGATTACTATAGAGTTATGGTTGCCTGCAGTGACTATTGGGGAACTGAAAAGTAGAGTTGGAAACATTAAAGTCACAACTGTTACTATAAAGCAAGAGGGGGAGGTTGCTGTTACTACAGTTGAGGGGAGCTTAGTTTTAACTATTGAAGAGTACCACGCTCAGTTATCTGTAGCAGCTTCGTAGACCATAATTTGGGCAGTAGTGCACATGTGCCTGCTGTTCCATCGAAAGCAAAGACTCAGGGCCCCATCCTCATGATCGTGGGGGATCCCAGTGGTTGGACCCCTTGTGATCTGACACTTATCCCCTATCTTGCGGAGTTTTAGAACTTAAAATATCCCTATAAGTGAATGTAAGGCTAAGGGGTACTACGGTGGAAAACTTTTATTTTTTTTAATGAACTGGTGCCAGGAAGTTACAGTTAACAGATTTGTAAATTACTTCTATTAAAAAATCTTAATCCTTCCAGTACTTATTAGCTGCTGAATACTACAGAGGAAATTCTTTTCTTTTTGGAACACAGTTCTCTCTGCTGACATCATGACCACAGTGCTCTCTGCTGACATCTCTGTCCATTTTAGGAACTGTCATGTTTGCTATGGGGATATTCTCTGGATAGTTGCTAAAATGGACAGAGATGTCAGCAGCAGATCACTGTGGTCATGATGTCAGCAGAGAGCTCTGTGTTCCAAAAAGAAAAGAATTTCCTCTGTAGTATTCAGCAGCTAATAAGTACTGAAAGGATTAAGATTTTTTTAATAGAAGCAATTTACAAATCTGTTTAACTATCTGGCACCAGTTAAAAAAATTAATAAAAGTTTTCCACCAGAGTACCCTTTTAACTATTAAGAGAACAGAAATAGCTGTCTTACCCAGGCCCTGGAGCCTAAGGGGGCCAAAAGGCCCCTTATCCACTTATAAAGATACCAGTATAATACATGGCACATGGTTGATGGCTTGGAGTTAGTTTTGATTTCCACTGGGACCCAGGGATGGGTTATATGTACCTAGCCCTATGTCACGTCAGTCCCTAACTTTTAGTAGTCTTCTAGGACTTAGACCAGATCTCAAGGCCTCAAATTTCTTTGACTGATCCTGTACTTTTTGTCAATAATCAAAGGTTAGCTTCACATCTGAGATGAAGGCTCATCGTTTGAGCCTCCAATGAGATGGGAACAAAACCTAATATCTACAGGCACCAGTCATTCTTCCCCAACATCGTCTGTATTCAATTATTTGGATCCATGTAGATAACATTTCTGGTATGGTTCATTGTGACTGAAGGCGCACACACAGCCGAAGCGCACACTCAACACGCCACAGTTTTGTCAAGCACTAGATTGCCTGCAGATGCCAGATTGCACCTTGTCTGCTCGTAATCTCATAGACTTATCAAATCTGTCAAATGCCACAAAAAGGGAGAAGACAAAGAAAATAAATTTGAAGCTAAAAAAGACGATAAGGGTCGACCTGGCTTCAAAAAAGAAGAGGTAACTGGTCACATTTTGCTTTTTTTTTTTTTGGTGTGTGTGTAATTTTTTAAAACAATTTTGTTCAATGGCTGCACTTCCTGTTTTCAAAAATGGCCGCCTCATCCAAGCAGAAAAAGTGTATCTTGGACATAAAGCACACTACTGTATATACATGAGAATAACAGGATCCACTTGTTTTCTTCTCCCTACACCATGGAACAGGCCTTTAAGTGTCAGATATTGTGTTTTATTGTACTTTTTGGTCTACTTTTCTTTTTTCCCCGCCATTTACCACTCTAACAGTATTCCCTGTAATACTGTATACTAGCTTTCTTACAGATATAAAACGCCTGCATCAATACTATAACTCTTGAACTATCTTAAAATTCATAAGACTAATCTGTTAATCCATGAAAACTGACCAATCGTGCTGCATTACATTTTACTTTAAACACAAACATGGTGCAAATAGTTGTTTTTTTAAGGTAAGTACAAATTGTCCTGACCTTAAATGGGTTATCCAATTTTTAAAAATGTATCCCCTATCCGCAGGATACTGGAAAAGTGTTGGAACGTGGGAGGTGGGGGTTGACTTCTGGGACACCAGGCGATCTCCAGAACAGGGTACGACACTCCCTGTTAAGCTCTTTACCCCCCACCATTACCCAAACTTACTCGTCTTGATTGTGACGGCCTGCTGAGCCAATCACCGGCCGCAGCGGTGTCCTGCCTCAGATGGTGATTGACTGAGCAGGCCGTCACTGCCAAGATGTCTCAGAAGGTAAGGTCCAGAGTGTTTAACTAGGAGTGTCGGGCCCTGTTATGGAGGTCACAGGGGAGATACCAATGGTCAGACTCCAACCCAACCTACCCCTCCGCAGCGATCAGACCCTTATGCCATAAGTTTTTAATAACTGGATAACCCCATTAAGACTCCCATCGTAGCTGCATCCAATGGTCTGATCCTCAGAGATCATCTGTAATCTGTGACTGAACCTGGCAGGAAGAGTTTATAGGAGTACTCCGACCCTAGACATCTCATCCCCTATCCAAAGGATAGGGCATAAGATGTCTGATCGCTAGGGGTCCCGCCGCTGGGGACCCCTGCAATCTCCCTGCTGCACCTGGCGTTCGTTTAGAGTGTTGGGTGAAGCTCCGGAGCACTGGAGGTTCGTGACGTCACCACCATGTCCCGCTCGTGACGTCATGGCCATGCCCCCTCAATGCAAGTCTATGGGAGGGGGTGTGACGTCCATCACGCCCCCTCCCATAGACTTGCATTGAGGGGGCATGCCCGTCACGTCACAAGCAGGGCTTGACCGTGATGTCACGAGCCTCCGCCCCGCATCCCCAGCCATTCTGTGTAACCGGCACAGAGCAAAGTTTGTGGGGTGCCGCAGCCGAGATCGAGGGGGCCCCCAGCGGTGGGACCCCCGCGATCAGACATCTTATCCCCTATCCTTTGGATAGTGGATAAGATGTCTAGGGGCAGAGTACCCTTTTAATTCTCCTGCAGTGCCACCACAGGAAAAATAAAGAATTACACCTCTTATTTAAATGAATAAGTCGCCTGAGTACTGCATGGATGTGTCAGATCCTCCAGGTGAATAGATGCTGTTTGAAGCTTGTTTGTTCTCCATTAGGTAGATAGAAGTCCAATATAATATTTAATAATATGTGGCTTTTTAATTTAGATAATCCCTAAAAAAAAATAATAAAAAATAGGGTTGTGGAGATGTGCATAGCTATGGTGCCAACAAGCCAATCAATGACTAGAATATTTAGGTAGGGGTTTATTGATTGGTAGTAGTGCATTCATACATAGCATTGGATTGTACACCTTTATGGACAAGCAATTCAGTGTCAATGTTGGGAATAATAGGTATTAAAGGGGTATTCCAGTAAAGAAAAGTAAAAAAAAAAATTTTCATATCAACTGGCTCCAGAAAGTTAAACAGATTTGTAAATCACTACTATTAAAAAATCTTAATCCTTCCAGGACTCATCAACTGTTGAAGTTGAGTTATTCTTTTCTGTCTTACAACAGTTTTCTCTGCTGACACCTCTGTCTCAGGAACTGTCCATAGTAGGAGAAAATCCCCATAGCAAACCTCTCCTGCTGTGGACAGTTCCTGAGACAGACAGAGGTGTCAGCAGAGAGCACTGTGGTCAGACAGAAAAGAACAACTCAACTTCAGCATCTGATAAGCTGATAAGTACTGGAAGGATTAAGATTTTTTTAATAAAAGTAATTTACAAGTCTGTTTAACTTTCTGGAGCCAGTTGATGTATGAAAAAAAAAAATGTAAATTTAAGTAAATGTAAAGAAGAAATCCAGCTCACCACTTCAATGCAGTGCACGGATCTGTGCCTGGCATGGCACACAGTATGCAGAAAAGAATAATGATCAAGCACCTGGAAACAATAGCTCTATTGAAGATCACTTGACACTGTTAAAACCGACCATCAGACGCGTTTCGAGCGCGTGCGGTCTTCCTCAGTGACCACCTAGGAAGAGCTCACGTGCTCGAAACACGTCTGATGGTATGGTCGGTTTTAACAGTGTCAAGTGATCTTCAATAATGCTATAATTTCCAAGTGCTGGATCATCGTTCTTTTCTACCCCTTTAAGTACCCTAAAAAAACAGAGAAACCAGAGAATAGCCTCATGGACAGGTCCACTGCACTTGGTCGAGGAGTAAATACAAATAAAAGTGGTGATCACTGGTGCCAAGAGACCCCGGAAACCCGACCAAAGCCCCAACCCCTGTTGCCAAGTTCTAGCAACACCACTGGTTCTGTTCTGTATCACAGAGTGTTAGGCCCTCCAAGTACCTCCATATAGCACCATATTATAGAATTCACTAGAGTTTGATACAATGGTTTCCTTTGTATGCCTTTGTATTCATTCAAGGAATGCTATTGGTCCGAAGACCTCTAAGGATGCCATATCACAGCTCTGTACAGTATGGAGCAGTAATACAGACTATATGGTTTTTGTAGGCATAGTTGCTGGTAGCCATTACTCTACTCTAGTGGGCTGGGCACAACACTATGTTTAACCATAAAACTTACAGTACTTTTTTTTTGTCCTCCTTAACTTTTTCCAACCAGATTAAAGATATAAAAACCAAGGGAGGAAAGGAAGAGTTAAAGGCCAGCTGGGATCGCAAGTCCAAAGCTCAAAATGGAGAAAGTTTACATGAAGTTACACCACAGAAGCTTAAACATATGGACAAGTTTGGGTAAGACGTCTTCTCTGTGAACCAAACAACTTCATATTTGGTTGTGCTTGAATTAAAGTCAAGGTGCGGTAGGCAAAGCGTTCGGCACAGCTCCCGTGGTAATATTGCTTCAATGTAGTACGGCTATAACGGACACTTGACACAGTTACAGTCCACCTGGGTACTCAATCCGAAGAACAACCGTGATATCCAGCATGAAAGAATGAAGAAGGCACTCACCAGTGTCGGTGCAAGAACGTTGACTCTTTATTTAGAGCAATACAACCGGCAGACAGACAGCATCGGGAAGAGGGACGCCACGAGTTACTCGTGGCGTCCCTCGTCCCGATGCTGTCTGTCTGATGATTGTATTGCTGTATATAAAAAGTCACCGTTCTTGCACCGACACTGGTGAGTGCCGTCTTCATTCTTTCATGTTTGAAATAAAGGGGGTAATCCAGGAAAAAACTATTTTTATATATATATCAACTGGCTCCAGAAAGTTAAACAGATTTGTAAATTACTTCTATTAAAAAAAATCTTAGTCTTTTCAGTACTTATGAGCTACTGAGGTTAAGTTGTTCTTTTCTGTCTAAGTGCGCTCTGATGACACCTGTCTCGGGAACTGTCCAGAGTAGAAGCCAATCCCCACAGCAAACCTCTTCTACTCTGTGCAGTTCCCGAGACAAGCAGAGATGTCAGCAGAGAGCACTGTTGCCAGACAGAAAAGAACAACTCAACTTCAGCTACTGATAATTATTGGAAGGATTAAGTTTTTGTAATAGAAGTCATTTACAAATCTGTTTAACTTTCTGCATTCAGTTGATATAAAAAAAAATTTTTTTCCTGGAATACCCCTATAACCCAATGGAGACGGAGGGTTTTTACATTTTTGCACTTTTTTCCCTCCTTACCTAAAACTTAAAAATCATAACCCTTTCAGTTTTGCACCTAAAAATCCATGTGATGGCTTATGTTTTGCGCCACTTCTACATCAGTCATTTTGCCCAAAAATCTGCAGCGAAACAAGAAAAAAAATCATTGTGCGACAAAATTTAAGAAAAAACGCCATTTTGTAATTTTTGGCGGATTCCACAGTAAATTTTTCGGTAAAAATGACACCTTATCTTTATCCTGTAGGTCCATACGATTACAATGATACCCTACTTATATAGGTTTGATTTTGTTGTACCTCTAGAAAAAATCATAACTACATGCAGGAAAATGTATACATTTAAAATTGTCATCTTCTGACCCCTGTAACTTTTTTATTTTTTCTGTGTACGGGGTAGTATTAGGGCTAAGTTTTTATCGGTGTCATTTTTGTATTGACAGGACTTTTTGATCGCTTTTTATCCATTTTTTTCATGATATAAAAAGTGACCAAAAATACGCTATTTTGGACTTTGGAATTTTTTTGTGCGTACGCCATTGATCGTGCAGTTTAATTAACGATATATTTTTATAATTCAGACATTTCCGCACCCAGCGATACCACATATGTTTATTTTTATTTACACAGTTTTTTTTTTTTATTGGGAAAAGGGGGGTGATTCAAACTTTTATTAGGGATCTTTATTCACATTTTTATTTCCCTTTTTTTTTGCAATATAGCTCCCATAGGGGGCTATAACACTGCACACACTGATCTTTTACATTGATCAATGGTTTCTCATAGGAAACCATTGATCAATGATTCTGCTGCTTGACTGCTCATGTCTGGATCTCAGGCAATGAGCAGTCATTCGGCGATCGGACACCAGGAGGCAAGGTAAGGGACCTTCCTCGTGTCCTACAGCTGTTTGGGATGCCACGATTTTGCCACGGCGATCCCAAACAGCCCCCTGAGCTAACCGGCATTAGTTTAGTTTCACCTTAGACGCAGCGATCAACTTTGAACGCTGCGTCTAAAGGGTTAATAGCGTGCAGCACCGCGATTAGTGCACACGCTATTAGCCACAGGTCCTGGTTGTTGTTAGAGGCCGGGCTCGACCCGCTATGACGCGGGGCCACGGCGTGGCTCCGTGTTATAGAAGGGGAGTGGGCGAAGGGTGTACAGGTACGCCCTTCGTCCCCAACAGGTTAAAGTCATTTGAACACATGAGCAGGGCCTAGGCCCCATTGGTGTATGATCGCTTCCTCCCATAAGATTATGTGGAACGTGACAGTGTCCGGCTTTTGTGTCTGTCTGATCTGTATCGCTCTCATTCCTCTTACTACTTCCAATAGTGTAGCGTCATATAGATTTCCTCATGTTATATACATATTTGGTGTTATATAGGCAATAGCATGATTGAGACCGTGGGGGGAGATTTATCAAAACCTGTCCATAGGAAAAGTTTCTGAGTTGCCCATAGCAACCAATTAGATTACTTCTTCCATTTTTGAAAAGGCCTGTGAAAAATGAAAGAAGCGATCTAATTGGTTGCTATGGGCAACTCAGCTACTTTTCCTCTGGACAGATTTTGATCTCCCACCTTCTTCTTCCTTCTGGAGGAAAGCTATTTTGCAGACTTTTTTTAAAAGGCTATTGCCATAAATACTTTTCCATGGTGTGGAGGCTTCATAGGTGTCCCTTCTGCGGGCGTGTGGCCATCAGGATCCTTATGTCTTGCGAACGGGCGGATGGGCGGATGGCATCTAACTTTGGCGATTGGAGGCCATTGGTCTCCTATAGGGCCTTCTGGCTCAGTTGGTTGGGAAATAGGATTGTTCTGTGTCTGGAGAGGACTTTCAATAGACTGAATTATTATTATTTTTTTTTTGTTGCACAAATCCAGGACTTCTGCCAAATCCAGGACTAGTGTAAAATATGAGAAAACAGAAAAAGCAAATATCTCCTACAGGGGTTGTGCCACCATTAAAGGGAACCCATCATGAGATTTTACCATAAATTACGCGTAGCAACGTGCTATATATGGTAAAAGCTTCTTCCTCATCATCCCCTAAAGAGGTTCCGTGATAGCAATGATTAGTGTTGAGCATGAATATTCGTAATGCAAATTTTTATTGCGAATATTGGCACTTCTCGATTTCACAAATATTTACAATATAGTGCTATATATTCGTAATGACGAATATTATAATTTTTTTGTTTTTTTCCCCATGCAAATTTGTGAATTTTTGCATGGAAAAAAAAGTGAACGAACATAGGATGAATAATCATCATTATATTTGCAAAATATCCCAAATTCGAATATGGCCTCTGCTGCTCATCCCTAGCAATGATGTTAGAGAGTAGTCCCCTGGGCGGGGAGCAATACTAACCTAGTACCATCTTTTTCAGCGGTAATCCCGCCCCCTCAGCATGATTGGAATAATAACAAAAAGATCTAGGAAAACGCATTTCATTTCAGAAATAAAGTCATTTGCGTTTTACTAAATATTTGATCCCCTATCAATCTGCAAGATTTATGGCTCCCTGTTGTGTTTTATACAGGTAGCAAGCTGAGATTAGGAGCACTCTTTTAGAGAGTGCTCCTAATCTCAGCTTGCTACATGTATAAAATAACCAGGATTTTATCATGTCACCAGGCAAAATGCCTTGACACACTTTGCAACACGAAATCATTCCTGATGTTCGAACAGTTCACTTCAATGAAACAGAGCTGCAGTACCACATACAACCTGAGCACAAGAGTGGTGCTGTTTTTGGAAGAAAGATAATGTTTTTCCAATCCTGGATAGCCCCTTAAAGGGGTACTCCACCCCTAGACATCTTATCCTCTATCCAAAATCTCCCTGCTCCACCCAGTGTTTATTTAGAGCATTGAGTGCAGAGCTGTAGGCTCGTGATGTCATGGCCGCACCCTGCTCGTGACTTCACGGCCTCACCCCCCTCAATGCAAGTCTATGGGAGGGGGCGTGATGTCCATCACGCCCGCTCCCAGAGACTTGCATTCAGGGGGCATGGCCGTGACGTCACGAGCCTCAGCCCCGCATCACCAGTCATCTGGCACAGAATGAAGCTCCGTGCACAGGATGTCTGGGGGGCCCCTTTGGATAGGGGATAAGATGTCTCGGGCAGAGTACCCCTTTAAAGGGCACGTTCTATTGCAAGCTTATCCATTTCATCCATAGGTTCAGGAAAGTTCCATAAATTTGACGTATATTCTAAAAACCTCACATCATTATTGGAAGCTGGCGCAGATGTCTCACGCATATTTGATGCACGCCAAGCTAAGTTGTTTGATCTTGTCCTATATTTAGATCCCGGCAGCCATCTTCTTCAGACTTTACAGCTGCTGCCTGACACTTCATATTTATAATTGTAACGAGTTTGCTATGAACTTGTCATCTTTGACCCAAGAAAGGCCTGGGAAAGTAGAAGTTTTTAAGCAGCTATGGCTTCCACCATCAACCTCATTGACAAGTTCCAAAGAGCTTCCCATGAAAGCAAATTTAGTTAAATTTACTTACCGAATAAGTTTTCATTTTTTCCACTGTCAGAAATTTGAGATGGACCATAGCAGTTTTGAATGTTTGGTTGTTTTTCATATTTTGGTTGCCATACTTTGTCTTGGGGATAAGAAAAAAATTCCTTGTGTGACCAACTCTCGTATTTCTTTTGTTTTTATTTTTCTATTAAAGTGGTGCGAAAGGACAACCAAGTTCTGAGGAGACAGGGCCAGGGACCAAGGTGGAAGCGGGGAAGAAGCTAGAGGAACTGAAGCGTCGCAGAGGCGAGTCAGAAACAGGAGATTTTGAGAAGCTTAAACAGAAACAACAAGAAGCGACCGTGGAGCTCGAGGAGCTGAAGAAAAAACGCGAGGAAAGAAGGAAAATTATGGAAGAGGAGGAACAAAGAAGGAAACAAGAAGAGGCCGAGAGGAAAGCTAAGGAAGAGGTGCGATAGTTATTACTAGACGCTTGAAGAATTCTTGGCTGCTATCAGGAGAAGACTTTTCTTATACCTCAAGGGCTAGTAATACAAGAATATCTCATCTGTCCATGGGTTGTGTCTGGTATGACAGCTCAGACCCATTAAAAGGAATGAGTTGGAATACTAAACACAACCGGTGGACATTTGGAGTGCTGCTGTTTTTCTGGTCCTGTGTAACCACCAGTTGTCATGGAATGATGGGAATTGTAGATGGACAAATGCTTGGAAGCCAGAGATTGGATACCACTGGCTTAAAGGGGGTATGCCGCCCTTAGACATCTTATCCTCTATCCAAAGGATAGGCAATAAGATGTCTGATCGCAGGGGTCCCACCACTGGGGATCCCCTGCTATCTCGGCTGCGGCACCCCAGACATCCGGTGCACATAGCAAACTTCCCTCCGTGCCGGAGACTGCCGATGCGGGGCGGAGGCTCGTGACGTCACGGTCATGCCCCCTCAATGCAAGTCTATGGGAGGGGGCATGACGGCCGTCACGCCTCCTTCCATAGACTTGCTTTGAGTGAGTCACGGCCGTGATGTCACGAGCCTTCGGCGCTGCACCCAATGCTCTAAACGAACGCCGGGTGCAGAAGGGAGATTGCAGGGGACCCCAGCGGTGGGACCTCCATGATCAGACATCTTATCCCCTATCCTTTGGATAGGGGATAAGATGTCTAGGGGCAGAGTACCCCTTTAAACTGATTTTACCACCATGGACTCTATTCACTTAATAGTGGATACATCTCTCATCATGTAAGTACAGGGCTCCTGTAGCTTCCTTCTTAATGGAGCACATTCACTATCGCTGTCCCATTCATTTTCTATGGAAAGGCCTAGAAAGTTGAGTACAGCGCTCCCATAGACAACGAGAGAAGTGACAGGATAAGTGTCTATGGTGTCAAAACCCCCTAAAGGTGTCTGGGGATCTAACCAAATACTGTATCTGTACTTCTAGTCATCTGAAGGCTCCACAAATGTGTGGCTTTCGTTATTTTTAGCTAATGGGCAAAATAAATCTTTCTAAAACTTTCAACTTTCCAACTCTTAGGAAGAAAAGAAGAAACTGAAAGAAGAAATAGAGAGGAGACGAGCAGAGGCTGCAGAAAAACGCCAGAAACTTCCAGCAGAGGATGGGTTATCAGAGGAGAAGAAGCCATTCAAGTGTTTTACACCAAAAGCTTTAAATCTTAAGGTATAACCCAAAATACCATTCCTTATTGCTGCCTGCCTATTGGTCTTTCTGCTAAATCTGCAGTTTTATTTATTAACGTTTTTGGGTGGTGAAAATGTGATTTTAGTGCTCTCACTGCCTCCTGAGAGTCCTGTCCATAGTGCACAGCTATTTCTCATTCTCTCCATTTACAGGTGTGGGAAAAGAGCTGAGTTGTTTGACAGCAGTACATACATAGTTGCTTCCTCCCTTACTTCCCTAGCCAATCACAGCACAACACATCACATACTGCTCTCTGCTATGCCATGACACAATGCTGGTGAAAGTGCTCTGCACAAGCTTGCAATTTGGTGGGTGATGATTAATAGATGACGTGTGGAAAAATAAGGGGGTTAATGCTGCACTTGGTTTTTGCGAGGTGCTATGTGAGCTGACATATGGGCTTACATGTATGCCCTAGTCCTGCTCCTTAGCATGCTTCATACCAGGTGGGTCCCAGTTGGTATCGGCAGCCGGGACCCTTGGCTAATGCTGGACATCACTGATCAAGAAGCTGTATGGCAGAAACCCTTTAGACGCCTTAATCAAAGTTAATTATGGCATCTAAAATAGGTAAAAAGCATTTCTGGCTAGCTCAGGGAGCTGATCAGGACCACTATTACAATCCAGAGGGCGGGCGGAGGTCTCTTACCTACCTCCATCCCATTCGATTGGAGCTGGAACACCAGTGTGCAGTGCAGGCAGACTGTAGTAATGGAGCGCTGATAACACTGATCTGTGTTGCTGTTCTATGGCAATTAAAAAAAATTACAGGTAATAGTCTCTATGAAGAATAAAAAATAGTGCATAAAATACAAAAAAACATTCCCTAATAAAAGCTTAAATCACCCCTTTTATTATTTTTCAAATAAAATGTAAACAAAAATAAGCATAAACATATTTGGTATTGCCAGAAATGTCCAAACTACTAAATATAACAATAATGGAACCGCGCAGTCAATGGTGTAAACATAAAAAAAAATCCAGAATTGCTGATTTTTAGTCTTTTCATATAGCAAAAAGAAATAAATAAAAAGTGATCAAAAAGTCCCATGGTTTCCAATAAAAACTACAGATCATGATGGAAAAAAATTACCCTCATTAATCCTCATATACTGAAAATTAGTTATAGGGGCCAGAACAGGGACATTTTATTAAACATAATTATTTTGCTTAAAAAAGATTGACTGTTTTTAAAACTAGCATAATAGTAGGAAATCATGTAACCATGGGGATTGTTTTAATTGTATTGATCCGCAGAATATAAGAGAACATGTCAGTTTTACCGTAAAGTGCACTCGATAAAAAAGAAAACCCTAAAGGTTTTTTCTATTTCATTTTTATTTTATTTTTTGTTAAATACAAGAAGAAAAAAAAAAAAAAAAAAAAGAAACAGCTCAATAACCTCTATATAACACAGAACCTCAGGGGCTGGAGTCTAGATCTCCAGATGTTCCAAAATTATGACTCCCATCAAGTTGTTGTGGAAATATGTATCGGGAGGGACATAATAGATTATTATAGTTGATCAGTCGATCATTGTGATAGTTTTCTTTTACCTAAATTATAACATTTTTCCTTTCTTTAATTTTTTTTACAGAAGTTCTTTGTGATTTTATACAGTGTATGTCACAAGTGTGTTTTGCATGTGGTGGATTTAGTATCATGCTGCCACCTAGTGGTCAGAAAATTGATCCATCATTTTTTTTCTTGCTCCCATATAAGTAAACAAAAATGAAAAAAAAAAAAAATTATATATATATATATATATATATACACACACACACAGTATATATATTATACATATTTATACACACACACATATATATATATATATATATATATGAAAAGAAAATATTTGCATCAGAAAGCATTGTGTGGCAGTCTATTATTTTATTGCCTGGGGTTACACGTGAAGCAGACTTTAATGTGTCGGCAAATGCCAACGTGGCACAAAAAAAATCAGAATCAGACATCATGTAGGTTTCCTTATATAGCCAGAATTCTGCGGTATCTATGTAACGTATAGAAAAACATAGTAAAATTTTATACTATGGTATTGCTGCACTAAAGCCTTCTTAATGTGTAACATAAGATGTTTGTTAGTTGATTTTTTTTCATATGAATGAAATATATATATATATATATATATATTTTTTTTTTTTTTTTTTTTTTTTTTTCCTTATTTTGCCTGGATGTGTGTGGTTTGGGTTTATGTTTTAGTGTTTATGGTTTTATCCTCGGCTTATACAAGTGAAGGGGGCCCCAAATTGAATATCAAAAAGAGCCCCCCATTATGGTTTCCAATGTCCCATTGACCCATGTGCCAATTCCCCACCCTTTTTGTTTTATACCAATGAGCTGCCACTGTAGAAGGGGATAGAACCAACCAAAGCTACACCCCCTTCATGCCAAGGGCCCCATAAACAGTATTGCCTGCCCCTATGGTGCCCATGCCCTTGGCAATTTGTGTAGAGAACATCCTGGTGACTGGTGTAATATTCTAAAATTCTATTATGTCTTTATTATAGATTGAAGAACGGACGGAATTTTTGAATAGGTCGGCCCAGAAAAGGTAAATGATAATAATATTATAAAACACAATGAGAGTTCTGTTGGGGCATGGCTGGGGAAGGGCAAGTGGGGCATGTGTCCTGGATGCTGACTCTAAAGCAGTGATCTCCAAGCTGTACCCCTACAGCCCTTGCAAAACTACAATTCCCAGCATGCCCGGACAGCCGTTGGCTGTTTTACATGATGGTAATACATGGAGGCTACCCCTTTAACAGGTTAATAGGGCATTCCCATCACATTGCTAAGAGGCACCAGAACATATAATTGGTGCTATGACACCAAAAGAGACAGGGGAATGTAATGAAGAATACAATACAGGAATTTAGGTGCACTACTGTGGTAGATGTATACAATGACATTGGCTATCCCTCAACACTGATGTTAAAATTGAGACATTCGCCAGTGTATCCTTATATGAAGGAGATACCAAAGCCCGCAAACCAACGCCAAGGTTTCTCAAATGGCGCGGGACCTAACGCTAAACCTACCTGTGCGTGATAAGCAAAACGGGCCATTGGGCAATTACGGCAGCATTAGGATGACTCACAGCCTACTCCCAGGTACCCTCCAGCGTGACTGAGCACACATACAATGGGAGGCAAACTGCAAGCCCCACCTAAGTTGGCTAATATAGGTGCATGGCCTCACAGGTGCTACTCTAATGCTGCCTGGAAGATATTCAAGGCGCATTACATATGGAGTTTACACACCTCCAAGTATTAAATTTAAACAACAACAAATTGTAATGAAGAAACAGGGATGTGTAATAAAGAAACGGCATGTAATAAAGGGACAGGGGTGTGTAAGGAAGAGATAGGGGTGTATTGAAGAGATAGGGGTGTATTGAAGAGATAGGGGTGTGTAATAAAGAAACGGGATGTAAAAAAGGGACATGGAGGTGTAATGAAGAGACAGGGGTATAAAATGAAGAGATAGGGATGTGTAATGAAGAGATAGGGGTGTGTAATGAAGAGATAGGAGTGTGTAATGAAGAGACAGGGGTATAAAATGAAGAGATAGGGATATGTAATGAAGAGATAGGGGTGTGTAATGAAGAGATAGGGGTTTGTTAAAAGAAGAGACAGCGGTGTAATAAAGAGACAAGGGGATGTAAAGAAGGGACAGAGTGGTGTAATGAAGAGGCAGAGGCATAAAGTAAAGAGACAGATGTAATAAAGAGATAGGGGTGTGTTTAATGAACAGACAAGGGAGTGTAATGAAGAGACAGTGTAATGAAGAGATTGGGGTGTAATAAAGAGACAGGTGTAAGAAACAGACAGGGTTGTGTATTAAAGAGACAAGGGTGTGTAATGAGGAAACAGGGGGTGTAATGAAGAAACAGGGGATGTAATGAAGAAACAGGGGGTGTAATGAAGAAACAAGGGATGTAATAAAGAAACAGGGGGTGTAATGAAAAGACGGGTATAATAAAGAGACAGGTGTAATTAAGAGATACAGGAGTGTAATGAAGAGACAGGGGGTGTGTAATGAAGGGGCCATCTGTGTCTGGATGGTGGACTAGGTGTGCTAAGATCAAACCATCCCCTCTACTGGTGGTCAGTCTGGGTGTGTTGTTTTGTTTTTATTTTTTTGTCAGTCAGAGTATTATATTAGGTATCGCTTATAATGCAATCCCACAGCATATAACTTAAAGTTCTTTCACTCTAAATCCCATAAGTCATATAAGAGGTTAAAAAGACCTCCCACAACATTACGTGACACGGCTCAGGCTCCAGTTTCGGAGGTGACTTGGCACCTTTTATTGTCCTCTGCACTTTAGTTCTCTGTCTCTTTTCCTGACCTGACAGAAATGACTCTGTTCTCCGACAATCGCCCATTTGGACACGACAAGTGCGGTAAATGGATCTTTTGTTCTATTATTAAAGCCGCTGAATTCCCAGGCGGCCATCTTTACTTTCTGATGTTATCTACAACTTAAGTAGTCAGAGGAAATGGATCAGGAATGTTGGATTACACTAGTCATAATAGTCCTGGAATGCACTAATGTAGCCCTTATCCCTCTCCACATGTCATTTCACCTACTCAACACCAGGGGGGGAACTTTCTTATGCTTTTACGTAAAAGCAGACAAACACCTGGCGTTCTATTAGTGTTGAAGTCATGACGGATGTAACACCTTCCCAACCGGAGTTCGATCAGCACCAAAGAAGCCGTCATTTTTTCTTTTATGTATACAGGTGCGCCGTAAAATTATTAGTCTAGAAAAGGACGTAGGTGATAAATAGGCGCATATGTGGTGTTTTGCATGGTGTTGATTTTCTGATTGTTTTATTACCTTATTACCGATAATATTGTACAGGTTGATATAGTTAAAGGAGTACTCCAGGATATGAAAACTTTTCCCTTATCCTAAGGATAGGCAATAAGTTTCAGATTGCTGGGACCTCCCGCGATCTCCCGTACGGGGCCCCGTCTCTCCAGCCAAATAGCGTGTCGACTACTACACGAAGCGGCGGCCGATATGCCCCCTCAATGCAGCTCTGTGGCAGAGGCGGAGATTGCCGAATGCAGCACTCCGCCACTCCCATAGTGTTGCATTGAGGGGCATGTCAGCCACCGCTTCATGCGGTGATCGAACACGCCCCCTTCCTGCGATCTTTCGGGGCCCCATAAGGGAGATAGCGGGGGATTCCAGCAGTTGGACCCCCCAGAATCTGAAACTTATCCCCTACTCCTTTAATACCGTATCCCCACTTTTTGCTCTTAAATCATCCAATGTAAGGCTAGGTTTATACTAGAGCCCTATGAGGATATTCCCAGTGTAGCGGACCTGCGCTGTCCTCCTTGATGGCAATGCAATCCACTAGAAATTCCACCAAAAGAATGAACATGTTGTCATTTTGACTAATATTTAACCAAAATGAACCACGAAATGTATGCCGCCTCCCCCATTTATATTTTTACATAAAATATATATATATTGCTTTTCCGTGTATAAATAACACTGTGGATCCATAAAACTTGTAAGATGCCCAATAACTCATTTCTTTCAGTGTTAAAGCTTCACAACCAGCCGTGGTGTCCAAGATCGACAGCCGACTCGAGCAATACACCAGTGCGATTGGGGTAAGTGTGGGATGACTTGAGGTCGCTACATTTTTGAATGGTCAAAGATACATTTTTGTAATTATTTTGTGATCGACACAACACTCAATATGATTGGTGATGACAATGCATGGGTCCCCTTTTCAAACGGAGCTAAAATAAAATAAAATAATCTATTTTTCACCATTATTCTGTACTCATTGTCCCATAAGCATTTTTAGACATTTTTGTAAATTTATTAAAAATAAAAAACTTAAATTAAGCATGGACAGAAGTATTCAGTTATTTTCTATAACAATTAATTTAGCTCTGGCTCCTCCCATTTCTCTTGATCATCTCTGAGATGTTTCTCCACCTGGTGTCACCTGTGGTAAATTCATCTGAATTTGGGAAGACACAGACCCGTTTATATAAGGGCTCACAGATGACAATGCATGTCAGAGAAAACAAACAAGCAGTGAGGGGGAAAGACCTGTTTGTAGAGCTCAGAGACAGGATTGTGTTGAGGCACAGATGTGGGGAAGTGGACAAAAACATTTTTGATGCACTGAAAGTTTCCAAGAGCACATTGGATATTCTTAATGAGAACCTGATCCAGAACGCTTTGGACCATAGACTTTGACGAAGATTCACCCTCCAACAAGATAATACCCCTAAGCACACAGCCAAGACAACTCAGGAGCAGCTTAGGGGCAACTCTGTGAATGCTCTTGAGTGGCCCAGCCAGAGCCCTGACTTGAACCCAATGGAACATCTCTGGAGAGACCCGAAAATGTCTTCCACCGCCGGTCCAAATTCAATCTGACAGAGCTTCAGAGAATCTACAGAGAAGAACGGCAGAAAATCCAGGATTGTAAAACCGTGTGGCCTCATCCCCAAGAAGATTGGGGTCTGGAATCGCTGTCAAAGGGGCTTCAGCTAAGTCCTGAGTAAAGGGTGTGAATACTTATGTCAGTACAATATTCTAGTTTTTCCTTTTTAATAATTTATCAAAGATTTCTAGCATTCTGTTGTCCCTTTCTCATTATGGGGTATTGAGGGCAGAATGATGGGGAAAAACACATTTTCCATGCACAAGGAACAACAGAACAAGAATGGAAAAAGTGAAAGGGTCTGAAAACTTTCAGAATGTGTCATATAAAATATACTATAGACAAGGGCTTCTTCTATATTAGCAGCAGGTTGGTCCCAGGGCTGGTACAAGGATTTTTGCCACCCTAGGCAAAAGTTAATTTTGCCACCCACTTGACTCTGCCCATTGGCTCCACCCTTTGACCTGCCCACGGTACTACTGGGGTGACACAATGTAACAAAGCTCCTCCTCATGCTGCTGGCTGAGCAAGTGGTTCAGATGCTGGTTGTCTAACTTTCTTGTGGCAGGCAGAACGGTGCCCCCATCAAAGGGGCACTCTAGGCAGCTGCCTATTTTGCCTATAGGCAGAGCCGGCCCTGGTTGGTCCTGAACTGTTCTAGGCCTCACCTATTACGTAATAGTTTACACCTAATTCTGTGTTTCTTGTAGAGTAACAGACCTGCTAAAGCTGCCCCAGCCGACCTCCCCCTGGTGACCGAGGGTGTGAGGAACATCAAGAGCAAGTGGGAGAAAGGAAATGTTTTTTCATCACCCGGTTCAGTAGTGTCACCGAATAAGGTAACTGAGGCTTATGCCCGTTTGTATTACTTTTTGGTTGCTTGATGGTAATATCTAGCTACTTAGCAGGTGTGGGCGACTGTTATGGGGCAGGAGGAGCTGAGCAGATGAACAGATTGATATATGTATATAAGTTTATGGAAAAAAGATTCAGAATAATTTTTATTAATTTAAATCCTTGACTGCGCTATGTTTAGGAGTCCAGTAGGTGGTCCTATAAAGTGACTAACAGACTGTACATACAGAGATATCTCCGCCCCTATCCCCCTATGTTTAGATGTCACCCCAAGCCCATCAAGCCCCCTCCCATAGACATGAATGGAGGGGGTGTGGTGATACGCCACACCCCCTCCATTCATGTCTATGGGGGGGTGGGCGGGGCGTGACGTCACGTCTCCCGCCGCGGGAACCCAGCATTCTAAACATACTGTTTAGAATGCCTGGTACTGCACAGAGATCCTTTGGATAGGGGATAAGATATCTAGGGGCGGAGTACCCCCTTTAAATAGGACTGCCTACTTGACTCCTTGCATGGAAAGAGCAGCAGTTTACATGAATAACTTTGTCCTACTAATTCTGTTCCCAAAAAACTTCACCTATTGACAAAAAAGAGAACCAAAAAGAAGTTGTTGGAATGGAATGAAACCTTATATGAGTGAATGTAATGATGATATATGGAAAATTATTACAATATTAAAATGAGAAGTTTATTGGGGAAACTGTACAATTCTAAGGAGGCTCTAGTACCCTGTTGGGCGCCTCTAGCCTGGATACAAGATGAGATACGGTTGGGATACATGGAGGTATACAGGCTCCCTATGGCATCTTATGGCACATTTGCCTATAGATAATACAGCTGGGCCTGTAGATCCCGTACACTTGTAGTTTGCTGAAGTTGGCGCCATAAATGATCGATTGGTGATAAATCTGGTGACCGGGCAGGACAAGGAAGGGTTACAATCTGGTGTGGACATTCCTTGGAAACCCTTACTGTGTGTAGATGAGCATTATCCTGCAAAAATGCTGGCTGGAAGCCATGAGAGGTGACATTTGTGGCCGCAGGATGTCCTTTACGTATAATGAGCTATTAGTGTCCTATCACTACTAGGGGTGGCCGACTGTCGTATGTGATGGCTCCCCTGATCATCACACCAGAAGGGGGCAGTGTGTCGCTCCACAGCAAAGGCAGGATTGAAGCGCTCACCATGAGGCCTCTACTTACCCAAATGTCATTAGATCCTAAGCAGAATTTGGATTCATCACTAAAGACAATCCGGTTCCAGACCAGGTTTCTTGTTCACATCACCACAGCAAACAAAAGCAATGGTGGCCGTCTGTTAATGCAGAACACATAATAGGCACTGTGACAGACACCACATTTAATTTTACTTAGTGCCTGAAACATGGTCCAGATGGAGATGGGGGTGTGTAATGAATAGACGGGGGGACGGGGGTGTAATGAAGAGACGGGGGGGGGGGTGTAATGAAGAGACGGGGGGGGGGGGGTGTAATGAAGAGACGGGGGGACAGGGGTGTAATGAATAGACGGGGGGACGGGGTGTAATGAAGAGACGGGGGGGTGTAATGAAGAGACGGGGGTATAATGAAGAGACAGTGAAGTGTAATGAAGAGACAGTGAAGTGTAATGAATACTTTGGTCATACGGAGCCTGTTTGCTGTGTGTGTAGCCTCACATCACACTGTTCCTAATACCACCTAAAAGCTTTGTCAAAATGGTCTAGATTGCGAGCTATTTGTTCAAACCACCATCCTGCTTTTCTCAGTCCCGTGATGCGCCCCTTCTCAAAACTGCCAACTGGGGAAAATTTCTTTGAGTGCATGGTAGAGGTATGTCTAGCAAGAAGTCACCAATCTCTCACTAAGAGGTACACTATCCAAAAGTAGCCTCTGAGAGCCTTTTTTATAGGGTAGTGTAGGAATTGCTTTTATACCCATTTTGTGGCAGGACCCAGTGTCTGATCTGACCCTACCTGTAATCTAACATTTCTATTTGGGTGCATTATTAACTTTTTCTTTTTCTCAGCTACTTCTCAGCTCAAAGATGTTGTTACGATGAATGTGTGTAAATGGGAAGCTTTTTCTTTTTCTCCAGGAAACGGCAGGTTTAAAAGTGGGCGTCTCCAGTCGTATCAATGAATGGCTTACCAAAACTCCAGAGACCAACAAATCCCCTTCTTCAAAGCCTGTAGTAAGTGCGACAACAAAATGGGACCTAGAGCCACCCAAGGACCTATCATGTGTCTATGTTGAGATAGGTAGCATGTCAATATCAGTGGTCATGACTAGAGATAAGGGAACCTGTAGAACCCAAGTACGTTTAGAACTTTGGTAAAAGTTTGATACGGCTAGAAATCACTGAAACGGCAGAACCAAACTTTTGAAAGGTTCGCTCCTCTCTAGTCAAGACAGTTATTAAAGGGACAGTACAGGATTACAAAACATGGCTGCTATTCTAGAACAGGCTCCACACCTGTCCATGTGTTGGGTCTTCTATTCACTGAAGTACCGTAAAGATAGCTGTGCTGCAATACCACACATGTCCTGTGGAGGGGTGTAGTGCTGGTTTTCAAAGAAAGCAGCCATGTTTTTTCTTTACTCTAACATTGTAAAGTCATAAGGGATATTGGACAATTAAAGGACATTTAAAGGATTTATTAAAATGTCATCTGCACAAAAAAACTGCCTTCTCTTTTTTATTGCCTCCATAATGCAGTTTTTTGGTGTATTATTATCATAGTCCTTTTTTTTTTTTTTTTTTGGCGTTAATCCCTTGTGCTCTTCTCATGGGATTCTATCGTCATGTGACTCAAGGATGAAGAATTCTAATGAAGAATTGGGGGGAGGGGGGGGGGGGGTGCCAGAAAAAATGCCCACATACATGCACACATGGCGTTTCTTTTCCACATATAGAAGTCTATGGGAGGAAAAACGGCACAATTTCTTGTAATGAATGCTGTACCCAGAGTGTGCTGAAACGTTGAAAAACTTTTTTTCACATGTATTTTTGTTTTTTTTTGGGACTATTTTAATCCTTATAGTACCAATTACATTGGGAAAGAGTTTGATTGTTCCTCTTTTCCGTACGTTGACAATCCAGTCTGGTTGCTAGGAATTTATTATACTTTTTAGATATGATGTCAGGTAGTAGTATCCTTATAACCAGCTGCTGTAATTGAGATAGAGAGAGAAAATTGTTATGGGGCTAGGGTATTAGAATGGGGCTAGGGTTTTAGAATGGTACTATGGCAGGAGAATGGGGCTATAGCATTAAAATGGGTTTATGGCATTGGAATGGGGCTATGACACTAGAATGGGGCTATGACACTAGAATGGGACTATGGCATTAGAATGGGACTATGGCATTAGAATGGGGCTATTGCAGTAGAATGGGGCTATTGCAGTAGAATGGGGCTATGGCATTAAATTGGGTTTATAGCATTAGAATGGGACTATGGCAGTAGAATGGGGCTATGGCAGTAGAATGGGGCTATGGCAGTAAAATGGGGCTATGGCAGTAGAATTGGGCTATGGCAGTAGAATGGGGCTATGACACTAGAATGGGACTATGGCAGTAGAATGGGACTATGGCAGTAGAATGGGACTATGGCAGTAGAATGGGACTATGGCAGTAGAATGGGACTATGGCAGTAGAATGGGGCTATGGCAGTAGAATGGGGCTATGACAGTAGAATGAGGCTATGACAGTAGAATGAGGCTATGACAGTAGAATGGGACTATGGCATTAGAATGGGACTATGGCATTAGAATGAGGCTATGACAGTAGAATGGGTCTATGGCATTAGAATGGTACTATGGCATTGGAATGGGAATATGGCAGTAGAATGGGGCTATGGCATTAGAATGGGGCTATGGCATTAGAATGGGGCTATGGCAGTAGAATGGGTCTATGGCATTAGAATGGGTCTATGGCATTAGAATGGGTCTATGGCATTAGAATGGGTCTATGGCATTAGAATGGGTCTATGGCATTAGAATGAGGCTATGACAGTAGAATGGGGCTATGGCAGTAGAATGGGGCTATGGCAGTAGAATGGGGCTATGGCAGTAGAATGGGTCTATGGCATTAGAATGGGTCTATGGCATTAGAATGGGTCTATGGCAGTAGAATGGGGCTATGACAGTAGAATGGGGCTATGACAGTAGAATGGGGCTATGGCAGTAGAATGGGGCTATGGCAGTAGAATGGGGCTATGGCAGTAGAATGAGGCTATGGCAGTAGAATGGGGCTATGGCAATAGAATGAGGCTATGGCAGTAGAATGAGGCTATGGCATTAGAATGGGACTATGGCATTAGAATGGTACTATGGCAGTAGAATGGGGCTATTGCAGTAGAATGGGTCTATGGCAGTAGAATGGGTCTATGGCATTAGAATGGGTCTATGGCATTAGAATGGGGCTATGGCAGTAGAATGGGGCTATGGCAGTAGAATGGGGTTATGGCATTAGAATGGGGCTATGGCATTAGAATGGGGCTATGGCAGTAGCTTTTATATTCTTTTCTAGACATATTTCTCTTGCCCATCTGAGATCCGCTCACCTGTCTCTCTTGTAGACCTTTATATTGCAGCTGTTTCATATTTACCTTTTATCTATCTGAATCCTATCTTTTTCTTGCTCTCAATCAGCTGATTTTCTTTCCTTACTCGTCTCTCCATCTGCCCCCACCCGAAGAGATCTCCTCTCTGATGCCTTACTCTTCTTCCTCCTTCTTTCCCTATCGGATGGTTTCACTGTGCTGATAAGGTAATAATGTACATTAATATTGGTGATTTGTATAAAATTGGCCATAGATATCCGTAGACCTGTAGACATCCTTAGATGCTCATTCTTGGTCTTCAGCTAAAGGTACATGATGAAGGAAGACTCAAAGAATAGCTGTCAATTGATCAAGGGTGGAAAGAGACAACTAAAGGAACCTGTACAAAAGCATTGTTTGCCCCTATATATAGGGTAGTGTAGTGATATAAGAGTTAGATTGTGACGTCACGACTCCGCCCCCGTGTGTCGTCACGCCCCGCCCCCTCAATGCAAGTCTATGGGAGGGGGCGTGACATCCGTCACGCCCCCTCCCATAGACTTGCATTGAGGGGGCGGGGTGTGACGACACATGGGGGCGGAGTCGTGACCTCACAATCTTCCGTTCCCGTGGTAGGGAGCCAGACCCTCCAGTGCTTCCGGAGCAGTAACAGGTGGGTGCCACATGCTATATTGCGGGGGTCCCCAGCGGCGGGACCCCCGCGATCAGACATCTTATCCCCTATCCTTTGGATAGGGGATAAGATGTCTAGGGGTGGATTACCCCTTTAATTCCCCAAATTAAGGCTGGGTTCAAACTTAGGGGGAGATTTCTCAAAACCTGTGTAGAGGAAAAGTTGCTGAGTTGCCCATAGCAACCAATCAGATCGCTTCTTTCATTTTTGAAAAATCTCCCCCTTAGTATTTTAGGCCAAACCAGGAATGGGTTCAAAACACTGAAAAATCTGCAATTTTTTCCATAATAGTTTTTCTCAATATCGGTTTCCCTCCTGGTTTTGTCAATCCAGACATGAAGGGGTACTTTGTTGAAAAAAACTGGTGCGAGAATGTTAACCTCTTAAGGACTCGGGCGTACCTGTACGCCCTGAGCCCGGTCCCGGTGTTTAAAACGGGGTCACGCCGTGACCCCGCATCACACCTGGTCGGTCCCGGCTGCTATTCATAGCCGGGACGCTGGGCTAACAGTGCGCGGCACCGATCGTTGTGCGGCACGCTATTAACCCTTCAGACGTCTGAAAGTGAAAGTAAACGCTTCCCGGAAGCTCAGTGGGGCTGATCGGGACATCACGATAAAATCGCAATGTTCCGATCAGCTGGGACGCAGGCGGAGGTCTCCTTACCTTTCTCCGCGGCGTCCGATCGGGGTTTGATTGCTCCAAGCCTGAGCTACAGGCTTGAGCAACCGAGCCCCTATCTCACTGATCCATGCAAAGCTATGGTATCGCCGCGTACGGAAATGTCCGAACTATAACAATATATCGTTAATTAAATCGCACGGTCAATGGCGTACGCGCAAAAAAATTCCAAAGTCCAAAATAGCGTAATTTTGGTCAATTTTTATATCATGAAAAAATGAATAAAAAGCAATCAAAAAGTCCGATCAATACAAAAATGGTACCAATAAAAACTTCAGAACACAAATGAGCCCTCATACCGGCCCGAATGCGGAAAAATAAAAAAGTTATAGGGGTTAGAAGATGAGAATTTTTAACATAGAAATTTTCCTGCATGTAGTTATGATTTTTTTCCAAAGTATGACAATATCCAACCTATATAAGTAGGGTATCATTTTAACCGTATGGACCTACAGAATAAAGAAAAGGTATTATTTTTACCGAAAAATGCACTGCATAGAAACGGAAGCCCCCAAAATGTACAAAATGACATTTTTTCTTCAATTTGGTCACCCAATTAATTTTTTTTCTGTTTCGCCGTGGATTTTTGGGTAAAATTACTAATGTCACTGCAAAGTAGAATTGGTGGCGCAAAAAATAAGCCATCATATGGAATTTTATGTGCAAAATTTAAAGCGTTATGATTTTTAGAAAGTGATGAGGAAAAAATGAAAATGCAAAAACGGAAAAACGCTGAGTCCTTAAGGGGTTAAACAGATTTGTAAATGACTACTATTTCAAAATCTTAATCCTTCCAGTACTTATCAGCTGCTGTATGCTCCACAGGAAGTTCTTTTCTTTTGAAATTTCATTTCAGTCTGACCACAGTGCTCTCTGCTGACAACTCTGTCTTTCTCAGGAACTGTTCAGAGCAGGAGAGGTTTGCTATGGGGATTTGATCCTGCTCTGGACAGTTCCTGACATGGACAGAGGTGTCAGCAGAGAGCACTGTGGTCAGACTTGAAAGAAATTTAAAAAGAAAAGAACTTCCTCTGGAGCATACAGCAGCTGATAAGTACTTGAAGGATTAAGATTTTTTAAATAAAAGTAATTTACAAATCTGTTTAAAGGGGTAGTCCAGTGGTGAAAAACTTATCCCCTATCCTAAGGATAGGGGATAAGTTTGAGATTGCGGGGGGTCCAACCGCTGGGGCCCCCCGCGATCTCTCTGTACGGGGCCCCGGCTCTCCGCCGAGATAGCGGGTGTCGACCCCCGCACGAGGCGGCGGCCGACACGCCCCCTCAATACATCTCTATGGAAGAGTCGGAGATTGCCGAAGGCAGCGCTTCGGCTCTGCCATAGAGTTGTATTGAGGGGACGTGTCGGCCGCCGCTTCGTGCGGAGGTAGACACGCCCCCTTCCCGCGGGCTGTCGGGGCTCCGTACAGGAGATCGCGGGGGGCCCCAGGGGTCGGACCCCCGCGATCTGCAACTTATCCCCTATCCTTAAGATAGGGGATAAGTTGTAAACCACTGAGTCACCACTGGACTACTCCTTTAATGTTCTGGCATCAGTTTATAAAAAATAAATAATAGTTTTTCACTGGAGTACCCCTTTAAAGTTATCCCCCTATTCACAGGATAGGAGATAACTAGCTGATCAGTTAGGTTCTGACCTCTAGGACCCCTTATCAATCACAAAAATGGAGATGCTTATAGTGTTTGTCCCTTTTGGTAACCTCTACTCAGTCATGATTAAGGACAGTTAATTGTCTGAAATGCGTCAGCTTTACTTGCAAGATGTTTTTGCAAGATGTTCAAGTCAGAGCAATGTACGGCCTATTAGATTGGACACCAACCAATTAGATCTAGGTAGAACAAATGAAAGTTGACTTGGCTAGTGCTCATCAATCTAAAGATGCTCATATGTGTTTAATAGCTGTTGACCGAATGTGGACAGCTACAGTATATCTTACATGGTCCATTTATAGGGATCATGTCTTCTTATGTGGCAGAGGGGCCTTTGGCCAGCTCAAGCACTCAGACCTAGGTACAACTACAACCTCTGCACCTCCTGTAGTTATGCCCCGGCCTCTTTAGTCTTAGAATCATTCGTAGGTCACATAAAAAAAAAATTGGTTGTTGACGTAACATAAGGATATACTGGATCCTACAGAGCAAGAAATTCTATGACTGCTAGAAGCCAGACATGGAGCGATCAGCTGATCGCTGGGTCATCTTCCAGCTTGAGTTCTTTTAACAGCATTTAGATATATGCTTTACAGCAGGCCCTATGGACATAGGCAACAATAGACTGAAGCTGTCCCATTTATGTGAATAGGAAAGGTGTCTGGGTGATCTCAATGACCTTTGCGCAGGTCATTCTAGAGGAAGGGGGAGGCTGATCTGTGACCAAAAGCTATTGTGTGTACCTCTGTTATTTATACACTGGTATCACCTTTCACTCTAATTCTGTCTGTGATGATAAGGAGGAGACTACTGCGAAATGATCTGTATAGAACAGGAAGTCTCAGCTTGATTTTGGGCCTAGTGGCCAGAATGCAAACTGCAAGCTTTCATGATTATTTTAAAATATACATAACTGAACATTTCTTTTTTATTTTTCAGGATTTAAGACCTGGAGATGTATCCGGCAAACGTAATATCTGGGAAAAGCAGCAAACAGAGAAACCTGGGTCACCAACCAAGGTGAGGGCAGAACAATACTGTTCATTCTTAAAGGGGTACTCCGCTGCTCAGCGTTTGGAACAAAATGTTCTGAATGCTTAGAGCCAGCGCTGGGAGCTCGTGATGTCATAGCCCCTCCCCCTCAATGCAAGTCTATGGGAGGGGGCGTGACAGCTGTCACGCCCCCTCCTATAGACTTACATTGAGGGGCGGGACTATCATGTCACGAGCTCCCGCCGCCGGCTCTAAGCGTTCGGAACATTTTGTTCCAAACACTGAGCATCGGAGTACCCCTTTAAGTACCTATTAAAGGGGTACTCCGGAGAATAAAAACTCTATATGTATTTACGTGCAGCATGTCACGTCTTGTCTAAGCAGAAAAATAGTTGGAGCAGCTGGCCAGGGAGTGAAGAGCAGTGCCACGCACTTCACCCGGCTTATAGGTCCCAGGACTGAGACCAGCTGCCGTCTAAACTTTTGACATTTTCGAATGATATACAGATTTATTTATTTTTTCTTAATGCCTGAGCAGTCGTGTAGTCCGAAAAGTTGAAATAATGGAGCCATCATGATCTAACCTAGGGAATTTGTTGAGCATTTTTCTTACTGGTTCTGTAATTTTTTTTTAACAGATGACAACTGGAGGGAAAAAGTCTGACACTAATGGTAAGTAACATTTCTTTTTATGTCCACCTTTTCGCACCATGTCAGTGTATACTTTATAGCAGCTGGAGCTGTTTTTTCTGATACTTTTTAAGGGGTACAACACCCACAGACATCATATCCCCTATCCAAAGGACCCCACCCGACCCCATCCCCCCACCCCTATTCATCTTGATCTCCCTGCAGCACCCGTTCCGGTCTGTGGTGTAGAACTGCGTCCTATGCAGTTCTATGTTATCCCCTCACCTTAGCTGTCCGCAGGTCTGCACCTCCCTCAGCCCCGTACACAGTTTCCTCCTCGCACCTCCCTCAGGAGGAGAGGTGGGACGTAGACTTTCACAGTCCCGCTCCTGGGCGTAGATTTTCACAGCCCCCAGGGCGTAGATTTTCACAGCCCCCTGGGGGCTGTGAAAATCTACGTCCAGGGGGTTGTGACAGAGATGTCACGCCACACCCCCTTTGTAACCTCAAGTCACGCCCCCTCTATTCATGTCTATACCGGGAGATCGCGGCAGGTCCCAGCGGCCGGACCCCCGCAATTAGATATCTTATCTCCTATCCTTTGGATAGGGGATAAGATGTCTGTGGACGGAGTACCCTTTTATGGCTCCCATACACATTAGTAAAAATTTTACAGAACTTATAGAGTTTAGTGGGCCCTGTTGACTGTGTAATGGGTATAGGGACCTTCCCACCCTACACATGGTGTCGAGGGAGAGAAGGATCAGGCATCTTGGATTTTAACTGCTCAATCCTCCTGCCTCCAGAGGAATTTGTTAGCAGTTCACCCTTCCTCTCTCCATACAGAACACATGAACACTTGGCCAGGCCAAATGTTCATGTGTATGGAGTGATTGGGAGAGATAGCCAAATGAACAGGAATTTGTAGAGGTACCTTTAGATACCAGGTTCAGATAGAAGGTCGGTTTAGATAGAGTGGCCAGATCTCACTCCAGTATTGCCCACAAAAGTAATAAAATAAATTGAAATATAAAAATGGGTATAATCGCATTCGGAAATCGTCCAAACTATTAAAATAGCATTTCATTTATCCTGCCTGGTGAACGCTTTCTCCAAAAAACATACTGAATGCCAGGGTTGCCATTTTTTATTCACCTCTCCTCCTAAAAAAAATATGGATTAAAAAGTGATCAAAAATTCCAATCTACCCCAAAATGGTACCAGTAAAATCTAAAGCTCACTCGACGAAAAAAAACAAACCCTTTCACAGCTTCATGGACAGAAAAAAATAAAATAAAAAATGTCATAGGAGTCAAAATATGGCAATACAAAGCAAATTATTTACAAAAAGGTTCTACTTTATGGATAGTGCGGTTTAATTTCTTTAAAAGTAGGGAGCAAAGATGCCGATGCTGCCAGAATGGTTACAGCTATTTCGTACAGGGTGTGTGAAAAAGTGCACTCTTTACGAAACAGCTGTAACCATTCTGGGGGCACCAGCGTTTTTGCTCCCTGCTTTTAAAGAAATAATCACTATTTTGCACTGCAATGCATCTGGTGAGTGCCACTTATTTTTTTTTCTACAAGTCTATAGTTTATGCTGTGTTTCACTATTAAAAAAATTGTAGAAATTGTATGGACTAAAAATAACATGTAAGAGTAAATTGTGTAAAAAGGATGGCAGAGTTGTGGGGGGGTTTCCATTTCACCCTGCTAGGAAAAAAATTTTTTTTGTTAGAGATGAACTTTCTTTAATCTGAATTTATTTACTGAATCAGCCAACAATTTGTTTAGTCTTAAAAATTTTTTATAAAATAGTTATGTCTCTTAGGCAAAGTTCACATGGCTCTTGTGCTCCAATCCATTCAAGGTCTATTTAGCCCCTTTTTTTTTTTTTGCACCAAATGGACCCCAAAAGTCTCAAAACACAACTGGCACCGTCAGATCCTGACGGACCCCATTGACTTGAACGGGTTCTGTGGGGTGTCCGGTATTTGACAGGATTCAAGCGGAGAAAAAAAAGTGTTAACTCCCATCCTTACGGCAAACTGAATTTGGGAGCTCATGTTACCGGAGCACAATGTCAATGTGAAAGAGGCCTAAGACAAGGAGGAAAGAGCAAAAACCGGTTACCAAAAATTGCTGCAGTGGGAAGGAGCTAAATTATTTTGGAAAGAGAGAATTTACTGTGGAAAAAAAAAAAAGTTTATTTTTTATTATATTATATTATATTTGCTGATTAAAGGGGGTATTCCAGTGTTTGTGCATTGTGAATAGAAAAAAAAAGAAATACTTACCTATCACTGGTCACTCAATGGTCCAGTTCGGCTCCATCTGGTTCCCCCCTCCATCTTCTTCCTACTTCAGCATACGACCTGGCTGCTCAGCCAATCACTGGGGACACGGGTGTCATGTCTTGGCCAGTCATTGGGCTGAGCTGTCAGGTCCTGCCCAAAAAGCAGAAAAAAGAGAGAAGATCAGTGGAGGGAGGCAGATGAGAGCTGAATGGGATCAGGGATAAGTATGTCTTTTTTTTCTGTATTCCTCTTTTTTACATGTTTGCATTTTTCTCAACATTTTCATTTTTTTCCAGCAGGATTAAGATTCGAAAAGGAGCCATAAAACACTTTCCGGACCAACTCAGATATAAAGTGCTAAAATTGTCATTTTTATATTTATGTTTACTTTACCAAAAAAAAAAAAAAATGTGTTTCTCAATACGCTGAACCAAACCCTGTATATTAGCACTGTATTTAATACCCACCTCTCCGGAGCCTCCAGAAGTACAGCACGGCCTTTGCACAAGATCTTCAGGAATCCCAGCTGTGAAACAAACTGATTTCTACTGATACAATTATATTTACAAAAAAAAAAAAGTTTTTTTTTTTTTTTTTTTAGTGACCACAAAGGGGCAGTTTTCCATGAGATTATGCACCAGCAAAATCGCGCTGCACTTTAGAGCATAACACGGTTTACTATATTTTTCTTTATATAAAGACCAGTGTCCAATAAAGTACTGATTTTTTTTTTTATTATATTTTTTCTATTGCAAACTACTTTGAATAAATAAAATGAAAAAAACAACCTTTTTATTCTGTTACAGGTATTGCCAAAAACTTTTGGCTTGTATTAGCCAGCAGTGGTACTTTTATGGTTGACCTTATAGTGTTATTATAATAGTTCAACTTTTTTTTCTTTTTTTTAATTAAATACACGTTATATACACAGGTAGCTTTTAATCTGACAACACTATTAAATGCAGAACGCTTTTATATGTGCTAGAATATATCTAGAATTTTTTTTTTACATACTAGCCAATATCACAGCTTTTTGTTCACTTTTTTTTTTTTTTTTTTTAGTTTTTAATTTTTTTTCCAATTTCATTAAGAAAAATTCCAACGACAACTTGGAAAAACACTTAAAACATTAAATATATATATTAAAAAAAATAATAAATCATAGGTACAGTATAATGAGTACAAATTAGTTCAGATTTGAGGGGGGGGGAACAAAAGGTAAATAAGTAATTTATAAAAACAGAATTTAACAAATAAATACATAAAAAAATTATAAATTAGAAAATTGGCACAAACTGAGAATCCTGCCACTGGGATCACAACAACATTTAAACATATATATTATATATATATATATTATTATTATTATTGTTTTTTTTTTCCATTCGCTTATTAATCCGTTCCAAAGTTTTTGACAGGCGGGTTTCATTTTATATGTATATAGTTACTAATTGTGTCATCAGTACAGGGAATATTATCTTGACATTTTTAGACAGTGTGGGTTAAACATGCCAAGAGTAATTAAATGCAATATTCTTTAGTCTACACTCGAGCGGCCATGTTTTAACGTCCACATTACAGTCGTAACACACAAAGATGGACCCTCCCCCTCCTCCCCCTAAGGTTCTGCTGAGCCAAACAAAATTTGTCTTAAAGGGGTACTCTTGCGGAAAACAATTTTTTTTTTTTTTAAATCAACTGGTGCCAGAAAGTTAAACAGATTTGTAAATCACTTCTATTAAAAAAATCTTAATCCTTCCAGTACTTTTTGGGGGATGTATACTAAAGAGAAATCCAAAAAAGAAATGCATTTCCTCTGATGTTATGACCACAATGCTCTCTGCTGACCTCTGCTGTCCATTTTAGGAACTGTCCAGAGCAGGAGAAAATCCCCATAGCAAATATATGCTGCTCTGGACAGTTCCTAAAATGGACAGCAGAGGTCAGCAGAGAGCACTGTGGTCATGACATCAGAGGAAATGCATTTCTTTTTTGGATTTCTCTGTCGTATACAGCCCCTAAAAAGTACTGGAAGGATTAAGATTTTTTAATAGAAGTGATTTACAAATCTGTTTAACTTTCTGGCACCAGTTTATTTAAAAAAAAAAAAAAGTTTTCCACGGGAGTGCCCCTTTGAGTTTATTCGGTGACCACAGTTGTGGTTCAGTAGCACCATGGGAGGTCCAAGTACTGTGGCTCTACTATGGCCGCCTTGACAGCTTTCTAGATCTGGCCTTTTATTAGTAATATCACCATACATTGACCTAAGAAGAAATAATAAAATCACGCTGCTTTGTATTCCAAAGATTAAAACCACTGCTTATGCTGAAACATTGTATGCTTTTAATCATCCTGACGTTTACTTACAAGATGCGAATGCACTCAGTTATGTTCATGGGCTTAATTCCCGACACGAAATTGACTTTTATTGTCTTCGAATGCTATTAAATTTCAACATTTCAGCTGCTTAGGATATTTTTTTCTCTTCTTTTTTTTTTTTTTTTCCATCAATGTATTATGAAACTGCAACCACAATAAAATGATAAATGTATTATAACTGTTTGTGTTTCTTGATGTCTTAACTCGTAATACCATGCCTGACCTGATGGTGTGCTGTTTAGCAAAACAACTTGGACAGGTATGTTCTTCTGATATACCATAGAGAAATGTTACATGATCCCAGCAGGGAGTTTGGACGTTTTGTACCTCTGCTGGTTTACAAAAGATTTTCACCAATGAAATTAAAGGGGCACTTCGCTGCTCAGCGTTTGGAACAAACTCTTCCGAATGCTGGAGCCGGTGCCGGGAGCTTGTGATGTCATGGCCCCGCCCCTCATTATGTCATGCCCTGCCCCCTCAATGCAAGTCTATGGGAGGGGGCGTGACGGCAGTCACGCCCCCTCCCATAGACTTGCATTGAGTGGGTGGGATGTGATGACATGAGGGGTGGGGCTATGACGTCACGAGCTCCCGGTTCCAGCGTTCGAAACAGTTTGTTCCAAACGTTGAGCAGCGGAGTACCCCTTTAAGGGTCACAGCCCTGTACTTGATTTTGGAAATCGTTGGTTGGCCAAGGTCATGGTTCACTATTTCAATAGAACAACGATAAGGCTTCAGATGCAATGCACTGTTCTGGCTTGTAACCAATTGGCCATCCCCATACCATTAAAGTTACCAGTAGAAGTAGGGTTCCAGATTTAAAAAAAAAGTTTTATAATTACATTAAAGAGGAACTCCGATACTAGACATCTTATCCACCTTCCAAATGATAGGGTATAACATGTCTGATCGCAGGGGGGTCCGACTGCTGGGACCCCGCGATCTCTGGCCCGGCACCCCGGCATTCTGAATATTTATATCAAGAACGCCGGCTGTGCTAGGCTTTGGAGCGGAAGGGGTTAACACGCCCCCTCTATTCATGTCTATGGGAGAGACTGGGATACAGCGTTCCTGTATCTCTAGATCTCCCATAGAGATATATGGAGGGGGCGTGTTGACCACAGCTTGGGTCTTTGGTCAACAGTAATCCGGCACAGAGCCAAGATGGCTCCATGCATGTAGATTACCGGGGTGTAGGGCAGAAGATTGGGGGGGGGTCACAAATCCTTCGGTTCTGCTGCTCCCTCATTCTGACATCCACTGCTCAGGAAGGGGCATGTCTTAGGCAAGCACTGAGCCCACCCTCACTTACCATGCATTCACTTCCCCCCTGCAATAAGACACTTATCCCATATCTGCTATTTCGAAAATAATTGGTAAGGGGGTTGGTCTGGGACACACAGCTCAACCGGTGTTAAGCAGGGGTGGGACTATGTGATTTTGAGCCTCCCCCTTTCCCCCAGTCTTGGTATTGAAGGACTTTCAGAAGTAAATAAATTGCATTTTTTTTAGAAAATGTGTTTCTAATCTTCGTGTTTTGCCTTTAAAACATGTTTCAGTAATAGTGGTTGTTTAACACACATGATGGTTCCCTTCCTCCTTTGGGTATGTAGACAGCTGGATGACCGCAGAACCCCTCCGATTATGTAACTTCTCAATGAGTCATAAGGATAACATGTAAAAAGAGAAAACTGTGGCCACGAAGAAAGAAAGGTTGTGCTTCTTTTGTAACAGATTTGTTGCTCCTTAGCTCTATTTTTCGGTTTTCTTTTATATTTCCTATAAACTGCAGAAAAAATAACTTTGATGTAAATGGGCAATTTTTCATAATTCATTGTTTGTTTATATAAATCCCCAATATTTGCTTAAAGGGGTACTCTGCCCCTAGACATCTTATCCTCTACCCAAAGGTTAGGGGATAAGATGTCCGATCACAGGGGTCCCCTCCGCTGGGGACCCCGGCGATCTTGGCTGCGGCACCCCAGACATCCGGTGCATCGAGCAACCTTTGATCCATACCTGATGGCTGGCGATGCGGGGCGGAGGCTCGTGATGTCACGGCTGTGCCCCGCTTGTGACATCACGACCATGCCCCCTCCCATAGACTTCCATTGAGGGGGCATGGCAGTGACATCATGAGCGGGGCACAGCCGTGATATCACGAGCCTCCGGCACTAAACCCGACGCTCTAAACGTACGCTGAGCGCAGCACGAAGACCCCCGTGATCTCCGTGCTGCACCGAGGACAAGAAATTTAGGGGCGGAGTACCCCTTTAAGATTGGGTAAAAGAGATGAGTCTTGTAATAAATGTGGTGATACTGGTAAAACCGTACCTGTCATATCACAGAAAAAAATAATGCTTATTTATGTTACTCACTCGGTCATGCAGATGCTTTACATTTCTTTTTTATGTTTCTAACTTCTTTATTTGGCTCACAAATCACTATGTTCTGCTGCTCCCTCATTCTGAAATCCACTGCTCATAAAGGGGCATGTCTTAGGCAAGCACTGAGCCTGCCCTCACTCACCATGCTTTCACTTCCTCCCTGAGGTCTCTTGTGCTGGGTCTCTTCATCCAATGACTGCAGGCTGCTCTGTAACCCCCTCCTCTCTGTTTAATGCTACAGTCTGATAGGACAGGAGTGAGCACAGAGGAGTGCTAGTCCCACCTTCACATACTGGACTTTGTCCAAGCCTGTGCTTCTCTGCTGACACCTCTGTCCATGTCAGGAACTGTTTGTTTCTGTTCTGGACAGTTCCTGACAAGGACAGAGGTGTCAGCACAGAGCACTGTGGTCAGATAGAAAGAAATACCCAACTTTCTCTGTAGCATACAGCAGCTGATAAGTACTGGAAGGATTAAGATTTTTAAATAGAAGTAATTTACCAATCTGTTTTGTTTAAAAAAGAAAAAATAGTTTTCCACTGCAGCTCATGTTTCATGAGTACGTTTATTTCTACATGTTTAACCCCCCCCTGGAGGCCAACCATTGAAGATCCCTATAGTGGAGCATGCCAGGACTGTTTCCCCTTACATCAGCACAAGGCTAGAGAAGTGAATAACAGTTCTTTCGAAAGCTTGAGAAGAATTTTCTCTGCTAGGTTGTTAAAGGGGTACTCCACTGCTCGGCGTTTGGAACAAACTGTTCCGAATGCTGGAGCCGGGAGCTCGTGACATCATAGCCCCGCCCACTCATGACGTCACACCCCGCCCCCTCAGTGCAAGTCTATTGGAAGGTGGATAAGATGTCTAGTATCGGAGTTCCCCTTTAATGTAATTATAAAACTTTTTTTTTTAAATCTGGAACACTACTTCTACTGGTAACTTTAATGGTATGGGGATGGCCAATTGGTTACAAGCCAGAACAGTGCATTGCATCTGAAGCCTTATCGTTGTTCTATTGAAATAGTGAACCATGACCTTGGCCAACCAACGATTTCCAAAATCAAGTACAGGGCTGTGACCCTTAAAGGGGTACTCCGCTGCTCAGCGTTTGGAACAAACTGTTTCGAACGCTGGAGCCGGGAGCTCGTGACGTCATAGCCCCGCCCCTCATGTCATCACATCCCACCCACTCAATGCAAGTCTATGGGAGGGGACGTGACTGCCGTCACGCCCCCTCCCATAGACTTGCATTGAGGGGGCAGGGCGTGATGTCATGAGGGGGCGGGGCTATGATGTCACGAGCTGCAGGTGCTGGCTCCAGCATTCGGAACAGTTTGTTCCAAACGCTGAGCAGCGGAGTACCCGTTTAATTGTTGAGGTATTTTCTTAAGCTGTGTCTAGTCTAAGTTATTGTGCCATTAATATCACAGGCAACCCATCTACCATCAACAAGACACACTACCCAGGGTGTGCCCCCGGGGACAGAGACTATTTCCACCAGTGCAAGTGTACAAGGACCAGAGGTCCCTTTCCTGCCATTGCGAAAATATACTGGGTGACTGCAGGCTCTACAGCTCATCCATACAGCCATCATCCACTAGCCCTTGGGTCACCACAATATCCAGGTTGCGAACTGTACGAGTATAAACCAGACACTTGACGGAACAGTTCAGACACAAGCAGAGCAGGTACAGAATCTTAAAGGGGTACTCGGGCGGAAAACTTTTTTTTTTTTTTTTTTTAAATCAACTGGAGCCAGAAAGTTAAACAGATTTGTAAATTACTTCTATTAAAAAAAATCTTAATCCTTCCAGTTCTTATTAGCTGCTGAATACTACAGAGGAAATTATTTTCTTTTTGAAACACAGAGCGCTCTGCTGACATCACAAGCACAGTGCTCTCTACTGACATCTCTGTCCATTTTAGGAACTGTCCAGAGTAGGAGAAAATCCCCATAGCAAACATACGCTGCTCTGGACAGTTCCTAAAATGGACAGAGATGTCAGCAGAGAGCACTGTGGTCATGATGTCAGCAGAGAGCTCTGTGTTCCAAAAAGAAAAGAATTTCCTCTGTAGTATTCAGCAGCTAATAAGTACTGGAAGGATTAAGATTTTTTTTATAGAAGTAATTTACAAATCTGTTTAACTTTCTGGCATCAGTTGACTTTAAAAAAAAATAAAAATAAAAATAAAAAAAAAGTTTTCCACCGGAGTACCCCTTTAACAAGATGGTTCAGACAGAACTAAGACAGATTCTTGAACAGATGCAGGGATCTCACGCACAAGTTCTTGACTCAACACAAGAGGGACAGGCGGAGAAGCTTGACAGAACTGCTCAGAAACAAATTGGCGTTAGTTCAGATATCTCATAAGACAGGGTCATTATCATAGGTAGGGAATGAAACGGGCTCAGGAACTCCAGAATATGAGTCAAGAAGGGGTTACAGGTGACACAGTTCAGACTCAGTAGTAGCAATGGCAGAAATGTGATAAGGCAATTTAGACTACATTGGTGTACAGTCAAATATTTAAAGGGGTTATCGACTAGAGATGAGCGAACTTACAATAAATTCGATTCGTCATGAACTTCTCGGCTCGGCAGTTGATGACTTTTCCTGCATAAATTAGTTCAGCCTTCAGGTGCTCCGGTGGGCTGGAAAAGGTGGATACATTCCTAAGAAAGAGTCTCCTAGGACTGTATCCACCTTTCCCAGCCCACCAGAGCACCTGAAGGCTGAACTAATTTATGCAGGAAAAGTCATCAACTGCCGAGCCGAGAAGTTCGTGAAGAATCGAATTTACTGTAAGTTCACTCATCTCTATTATCCACCATGAGGTGATTTTTGTAGTACGTACCTGCCAGAACTGGGTATTTTCTGTTGAATTTTGTTCTCTAAACTACACATCCCATAGTTCCATAGTTTGTAAGTATGAGGTCACTTTCCTCCCTCCACATCACAGCCACCCCACCCATTGAAACACACCTGTGATCCCTTCAATGCAATACATCAGTGTTTTCTAATCAGGGTGCCTACAGCTGTTGCAAAATTATCTCTCTCCCACCCAGCAGTCGCTCCACCCATTGATGCAGGATAGGCTCCCTCTGATCACCTGATTAGTGATGTCAGGTCTCGACGCACTGCAACCTGGGAAATCCAGAGAGCCGAGTTATTTTGCATGCTGTTAAAAATAAATATTGGGGCAATAATCACAGAAGAATTGTTTCAGTTTGGCACAGGCCAGAGTAGTGTGAACATCTCTTTAAAGGGGTACTCTGGTGAAATTATTATTATTTTTTTTATATCAACTGATGCCAGAAAGTTAAACAGATCTGTAATTTAGGAAAAATTACTTCATCCGGCACCAAGGTATGGGTTTAAAAGGCTTGTCTAGACCATCTTTTCTGTATGTGACCTGCTGTGGATTTAATAAAGACAAGCCTTTTAAACCCATATCTTGGTGCCGGACGAAGTTCTTTTTCCAGTACTAGGAGTTGCCGAGGGCGGTGTCGGAAGTCCGCTGCACAGGTGTGAGGGAGATCCGGCGCTGGTGTGAGCGGTATCCAGATTTCCTAGATCTGTAATTTACTTGTATTTAAAAATCTTAATCCTTCCAGTACTTATCAGCTGTTGTATGCTCCAAAGAAAGTTCTTTTCTTTTTGAATATCTTTTCAGTCTGACCACAGTGCTCTCTGCTGACACCTCTGTCCATGTCAGGAACTGTCCAGAGCAAGAGAGGTTTGCTATGGGATTTATTCCTGCTCAGAGGTGTCAGCAGAGAGCACTGTGGTCGTGACAGAAAATAAATCCCAAAAGAAAAGAACTTCCTCTGTAGTATACAGCTGCTAATAAGTACTGGAAGCGGCTGCCACCAGTTGATTTAAAAAAAAAAAAAGTTTTCCACAGGAGTACCCCTTTAAGCTCTGCTTCTGCTAAGTAGACTAGTGATTCAATAAAAAAAAAAAATGTATATCAAGTTCCAGTTGCAAGTATCTAATGTGAGACAGATCTGTGGGTGTGCACAGTGATCACAATGTTGTGTAGAGTTTGAGAATTTCACCCAAAGGGTCGTTTCCGGTCCACACTGTGAGGGCATCATTATTCAAGTATCCTGCTCCCAGCTCCAAGATGGAAAATCTACTATGTAGAAGAGGGGATAACTGAGCAAGGACCCTTCTGCATACACTCATCTCTTTGTCGACCTGTGGTTGTAGTTAGGGCTGCTTCCGGTATACACTGAAAGTTCAAGTATCTGTACCCCATTAAGCCAAGCTGTGTAGGTCCTCCACAGTAGAGTTTGAACTGCAACAGCCCCCACACTAGTACAGTACAGTCAGTATATCTGCTCTTAAAGGGGTACTCTGCCCCTAGACATCTTATCCCCTATCCAAAGGATAGAGGATAAGATGTCTGTTCGCGGGCGTCCCGCCTCTGAGGACCCGATGCGGCACCCGGTGTTCATTTAGAGCATCGGGTGCGGCGACGGGGGCTCGTGACATCCCGGCCGCGCCCCCTCAATGCAAGTCTATGGGAGGGGGCGTGACGGCCGTGATTTCATGAGCCTCCGTCCCGCATCGCCAGTCATCTGGCATGGAGCGAAGTTCGCTCCGTGCACCAGATGTCTGGGGTGCCGTAGCTGAGATCACGGGGATCCCTAGCGGCGGTACCCCCACGATCAGACATCTTATCCCTTATGCTTTGGACAGGGGATAAGATGTCTAGGGTCAGAGTACCCCTTTAAAACATTCTTAAAGGGACAGTGACCAACTCTTCATCTGCTCAAGACCTGTCTCTTTGCAGCTCTATGCCAAAGAGAATGGATTTGCTTAGGATTTATATGTAAAATTCCATGTTGTTTGCAAATGACAACTTTATACCCAGTACAAGACCCTCTCTTATAAAAGGGTGGCTTGGGTTAACAGTGGACCATCAGGTTAGCTCGATCACACTCCCACTTGACATCACTATTTGGTGCCACCAAGCGACTACTACTCCAATCTAGCCTGACTACCTCTCATCCCCCCCCCCCCCCCCTTGAGCACCACACATGCAACATAAAAACTGCTGATTAAAGTAATTGTCCCTCTTTCCTCTTTGGACTATTCATTTTTGTTAGAAAAGTCACCCAATTCTGGGTTAATCATAGAATGTCCTGATCAATCAGTTGTAGTTTGTGTGAAAGCAAGTGTTTAATTACAGCACCCCCGCAGGGGAAAAGATCCATTACACTATTTCTATTAAAATCTATGGGCAGTGCATGTAATACACCAATCCCACCCAATATTAAACTCCTATATCCCCCCCCATCCCACCCAATATTAAACTCCTATAATACAACTTTTTAATTTTAATTTATTTATTTTAAACCAGAAGACTCCCTTTATAACTCTGCCAACTTGTTACCCAAATCCTTGCACTCCCTATGAACATTTCACCACAAATGTAAATTTTAAATATTTTTTAATATTTTTAATATTTTTATTTTTAATATTTTTTTTTATTTTTTATGACTTTTAGGTGACATTTTTTTTTTTATATATTTCATATTCTATTTTTCTTTTTTGTTTTTTTTCTTCTTCCTTTTTTTGCTTTGGAATATGTTCTTTTTTTTGCTGAGATTGAACTTGTGGAAGACAATATGTCTGTGCGAACCGGTAGAGTCTTTAGAGATTAGATGAGCAAATTCTTCAACTGCACAGAAGAGGCAGAAATGAAAGTGAACTCCGATGATGCAAGAGGATAGACAAAGGTCAGGCTATACTTAGAATCCATCTGGATATAACAGGAAGACCAGTTGACTGCCCATAATGGCCTCTAGTGACCAATGCGACTACAACCACTTCACCCTCTCTCGTGGGCAAAAAAAAAAACATGCTGTGGCTTCTTAACCATCTACCTTCTTGGGTTTAGTGAAATATCGAAGACTTTCCGGGTGCCAAAGCACACATTGCCAGCTAACAGAGGAGTTTAGGGGTTGGAATGATGGAGTAATACCCCTTGTACTGTGACAATGGTTGTAAAAGGAAAAAACGAAATATTATAGCTGGTCCGAACTTTGGAATGACCCACCCTCATGACCCCCCCCCCCCCCCACATGACCAGAGAGCATTGGTGCCACGTTCTATATATTCTTCATATTTTAATGGACATTGCTCCCTGAAATAGTAGTTACCTCAGGGGCGTAAACTGTTATACGGGCCGGCCCATCTTAGGTAACGCCTATTGGGCACCAGATATTATTTAGTTCTTGATGCCTGAACTTGACAGGTAGATTAAAGGGAACCTGTCACCAACTGGTGGCAACACGTTGTATAGGGTAAAATACGTTTTTTTGCCATATAAGAATGGCATCCTGCCCATCCGGGTTTTAAAAATATAAAAGAGAGCGCTCCATAGCGTAAAACCGACTGGGTAGGTATTGGTAGAAGGATTCTTTTTAAAGCCTCTTACCCCAGGTGGTTGTGTGAGCTCACACACAACAATGGACAGCGTGTAAGGACTGTTAGAGTCTGGTCTGCAGCCTCCCAACCAAGTAGATAGAGATAAATGGACTTCAAAGGTGCGGTGGGTCTTTTGTGGCGCTGACTCGGAACAGGCACATCAGGTGAGTATAAAAGGTTTATTAAAATGCAACGCGTTTCACCGCACATGCGCGGCTTCATCAGGCAATGCCTGACCATGTACATCTAATTTTTATGTGTCTAGCACCTTTATTTTTTTTTTTTTATGACACTTTTAATTTAGTTCACTAGTCTGAATTCCTCTCAAAGGGAGGGGGCGTGGCATCACTATGCAGGTCTCCGCCCCCTCCCTCAGTATGCTGTCTGCTCACATCTTCTCCAGCATTAGTAAAACTACAACTCCCAGCTTGTCCTCACTGACAGTAGCGGGACACAAGCTGACAGTGAGAGGATTTTTCCTCCAGGTGTGAGCCCTGCACTCACAGCTGTCAATCAAGGAAGTGTGTCCATGACATAGGTGATGACGCAGGGACACAGCAGGACTAGTATGTGTCCAAGCAGGCAGGGGAGGCAGTTGTTTGACTGGCTTTTTAATCACTTAAGGACCTAGGGCGTATGGATACGCCTTGACGTCCTGGTACTTAAGGACCCAGGGCATATCCATATGCCCGTGGGAATTTCGGTCCCTGACGCGCCCTGGGCGAGGACCGGACCGGGATGCCTGCTGATATCGTTCAGCAGGCGTCCCGCGCAAATGCCCATGGGGATCATCAGACCCCCCACCCATGTCGGCGATCGCGGCAGATCGTTGGTGAATGCACACCAACGATCTGCCGCGATACGGGTCACGTGTGACCCGCTGAACCGAAGATACAAGGTGATCGGGGGTGTACAATACACCCCCTATCACCCACTGTATCTGTGGGGAGGTGGAGATTTCGTCACACCCCCCCCCCCCCCCCCCCAGGAGCGCTGCTATTGGCTGGAAGATGGTCCAGCCAATAGCAGCCGGTGGGGGAAGGGTTAACTGCATCTTCTCGCAGCCCTGCCCATTAGCTGCGTTCAGTCAGCGGGCAGAGCTGCTCAAGGTTGCCAGGGACCCCCCCCCCCCCCCTGTGAAGATCGGAGCCCCCTCAGGACCGATGATCCCCCATAGAGCAGGACAGAAAAAACCCCAGGGAAAGGTAGGAGAAAATAAAGTAAAAAAGTTTAAAAAAAATATTCCCCCCTCCCCCTGACCCCCTAATAGGTCCCCAAGGGTCTGCCGGAGATTTTTCAGCTTGACCCGGGCCCTATTAGGGGTTCAGGGCGCTGCATTTGGCCCCCCCATTTTTTTTTGGGGCGCAGCTTTTTATTTTTGTTCATATAACGGTGTGTGATTTCTAATCACACACCGTTACATATAGTATACACCAAGCACACACACTTCATACATCCCCGCCACCCCCCCCCCACACACCCCCTCCCCCCCGCCACCGCCCCCCCCCCCACGCCACCGTAGAAAAAGGTGATGGCTCGCTGGGCATACGCTTTTCTTGCCTCTGACTCCGAATCTGTCAGTGAGGACGATGAAGATTCTACATTCCTGTGTTCTTCATCGTCCTCCTCATTATCTAGCAGTGATGATGATCCGCCTGCACGGCGAGGCCACGCACCCCCCATTAAAGTGCCCCAGTGGCTGGCACTAGTGCGAGTGGTGATGCCGCTCGTACTAGGAGTCCGACCCCCAGGCGATTTTACCGGAGCCCCCTTCCGGTGAACCTGTCTGGAGACCCCCAGAGGGTTATCAGCCACGGTTTCCGGAGTTTGTTGGTGACTCCGGAATCCGGATTGACACGGCTGGGTTCACTGAATTTGACTTTTTCAGTTATTTTTTCAGTGACAGCTTTGTCAATCACATGGTGGAGCAGACGAATCTGTACGCCAGGCAGTTCATCGCCCACCACCCTGATTCTTTTTTGGCCAGGTCCAATGAATGGTACGCTGTCAGTGCAGCCGAAATGAGGACATTTTGGGGCCTCGTGCTGCACATGGGCCTGGTCAAAAAGCCATGTGTCAGGCAGTACTGGAGCGGGGACGTCCTATACCAGACCCCGCTGTACAGTATGGCCATGGCACGGAAGCGGTTCGAGGCCATTAGGAAATGCCTGCATTATGCAGATAATAAGGCATGTCCACCCCGAAGTAATCCCACCTATGACCGGCTTTACAAAGTGAGGCCGGTCATCGATCACTTTGGGGCCAAATTTTTGAAGGCCTATGTACCGCTTTGGGAGCTCTCGGTAGATGAGTCTCTCATCAGTTTTAAGGGGAGACTCATCTTCCGCCGGTATATTCCCTCGAAGCGGGCGCGATATGGCGTGAAGCTCTATAAACTTTGTGAGAGTACCTCCGGGTACACTTACAAGTTTAGGGTGTATGAGGGACGAAATTCCCGTATTGAACCACCAGATTGTTCCCCCACTCTGGGTGTTAGCGGGAAAATCGTTTGGGACCTTATGTACCCATTGCTGGATAAGGGTTACCACGTGTACGTGGACAACTTTTATACCAGCATCCCTCTCTTCACATCCCTTGCCGCCAGATCGACGTCCGCTTGTGGGACCATGCGGAAGAATCAGAGAGGCCTAACTCTAAATTTTGTTCAGACACCTATGCCCAAGGGTGAGTCCCGTGCCCTTGCCCATGAAAACCTGTTGCTGGTCAAGTATAAGAGGGATGTCCTTATGCTGACCACTATTCATGGTAACGGCAGCTCACCTGTCCCTGTGCGATGTACCACAACAACGGTCCTCAAGCCCGATTGTATTCTGGACTACAATCGGTATATGGGGGGAGTTGATCTCTCCAATCAAATCCTGAAGCCCTATAACGCCATGTGGAAAACACGTGTATGGTACAAGAAAATTGCGGTCTACTTGGTACAGGTTGCCATGTACAACTCTTTTGTACTGTCCCAGTACGCTGGCAACACAGGGACATTCCTCCAGTTCCAATAAGAAGTCCTAAAGGTCCTGATCTTTGCTGACCGGGAAAGAGCAGGCCGGAGTTCAGAAGGAACTGAAGTAATAGGTGCCCAGAAAAAATGCAGAGTGTGTAACAGGAGGGGGATTCGGAAGGACACCACCTATCAATGTGACACTTGCCCTGATCATCCGGGCCTCTGCATTAAAAACTGCTTCAGGGAGTATCACACTTCCATGCAGTACTAAATTTTCCCTTTTCATTTCAATTTTCCATAATTTGACCCCAATGTACCAAGTCCAGAGTACATTGCAAATTTTAACCCCATAAAATCACTAAATTGCCCCAAAAACTCTCATGAAAAAAAAACTAAAAACTGATAAGACCTCTGGGGGTATTTTTTTTTCTCTGGGTCATGGGTCACTGAGTCACTATCATCGGGGACTTTTTATGTTGCCTCAAATGCGCAGCGCTCTCTCTCCACCTGAGCGGGGTGCGCATTTGAGGCAACAGGTTAGGCCACACACATCACATTCCCAGAATGATGATTCAGAGCATAGGGTTTGGGGCGGGCATATTTTTTAGTTTTGGCTATGCTCTGGGTCATCATTCTGAGAACGTAACCTGGTTTATAATTTTATGTCCCACTGTACCCCTTGTTAGTAATTAGTGTAGTAATGCCCCTTGAGGTCCCACTGTTCTGGCTCCATAGGCAGAAGCTCAAGGCCCCTGACTGCCCTCCTGTTCCTCCCTGGCGAGTGTGCACCCGGAGATCGGCTTTATGCCCAGATATGAGGTATGTCCTTTCTCCAAAGAAATGTATTTACAAATTTTTTTTTTTTTTTTTTGCTGTTCTGGCAGTAAATGCGACATGCCTCCCCCCCCCCCCCCCATTTAAGCAAAATTAGCAAATGTGACTCCTTCTCTTCTGAGCATTGTAGTGCGCCTGCAGTGCACTCGACATCCACCCATGGGGTATTTCCATACTCAGAAGAGATGGGGTTACACATTTTGGGGGGCATTTTCTCCTATTACCCCTTGTAAAAATGTAAAATTTGGGGGAAAGACTGCATTTTAGTAAAAAAAAAATATTCATTTACACATCCAAAGTCGTCAAACACCTGTGGGGTGTTAAGGCTCACTGTACCCCTTGTTACGTTCCTTGAGTGGTGTAGTTTCCAAAATAGTATGTCATGTGATTTTTTTTTTTTTGCTGTCCTGGCACCATAGGCTTCCTATATGCAACATGCCCCCGAAAAACCATTTCAGAAAAATTTGCTTTGCAAAATCCAAATGTGACTCTTTCTCTTCTGAGCATTGTAGTACGCCAGCAGAGCACTTGACGTCCACACATGGGGTATTTCCATACTGAAAAGAGATGGGGTTACACATTTTGGGGGGCATTTTCTCCTATTACCCCTTGTAAAAAAGTAACATTTGGGGGAAAACCAGCATTTTAGTAAAAAAAAAGAAAAAATTCATTTACACATCCAACTTTAATAAAAAGTCGTCAAACACCTGTGGGGTGTTAAGGCTCACTGTACCCCTTGTTACGTGCCTTGAGGGGTGTAGTTTCCAAAATAGTATGCCATGTGTTTTTTTTTTTTGCTGTCCTGGCACCATAGGGGCTTCCTAAGTGCGACATGCCCCCGAAAAACCATTTCAGAAAAATTTGCTTTGCAAAATCCAAATGTTACTCCTTCTCTTCTGTGCATTGTAGTTCGCCCACAGAGAACTTGACGTCCACACATGGGGTATTTCCATACTCAGAAGAGATGGGGATACAAATTTTGGGGGGCATTTTCTCCTATTACCCCTTGTAAAAAAAAAAAGTAAAAATTGGGGGAAAACCAGCATTTTAGTAAAAAATATAAAAATAATCATTTACACATCCAACTTTAACAAAAAGTCGTCAAACACCTGTGGGGTGTTAAGGCTCACTGTACCCCTTGTTACGTTCCTTGAGGGGTGTAGTTTCCAAAACAGTATGCCATGTGGGTCGTTTTGAATACTTTGAGGGGTGCAGTTTTTATAATGGGGTTATTTATGGGGTATTTCTAATAAGAAGGCCCCTCAAATCCACTTCAAACCGAACTGGTCCCTGAAAAAATCCGATTTAGAAAATTTTGTGAAAAATTGGAAAATTGCTGCTGAACTTTGAAGCCCTCTGATGTCTTCCAAAAGTAAAAACATGTAAACATGAAAATTGAGACAATATTGTCCCTGGAATGAATGCGTGTGCACCTAGAACTCTATTCATTCTTTATTAGACTGCTAAATATTGTCGCATGTCTGACGGCCCTAGAAAGACTGAATTAAAGGGGTACTCCCGTGGAAAACGTAGTTTTTTTAAATCAACTGGTGCCAGAAAGTTAAACAGATTTGTAAATCACTTCTATTAAAAAATCTTAATCCTTCCAGTACTTTTTAGGGGCTGTATACTAAAGAGAAATCCACAGTGCTCTCTGCTGAACTCTACTGTCCATATTAGGAACTGTCCAGAGCAGCATATTTTTGCCATGGGGATTTTCTCCTGCTCTGGACAGTTCCTAAAATGGACAGCAGAGGTCAGCAGAGAGCACTGTGGTCATGACATCAGAGGAAATGCATTATTTTTTGGATTTCTCTTTAGTATACAGCCCCTAAAAAGTACTGGAAGGATTAAGATTGTTTAATAGAAGTGATTTACAAATCTGTTTAACTTTCTGGCACCAGTTGATTTTTTAAAAAAAAGTTTTCCACGGGAGTACTCCTTTAAATGTGGTAAGGGCAAGGGTTGTGCACACCATTCATTCCAGAGACTATTTAATTTCCTGGCGGTGTGGCGAGGGGTGTGTCACCAGACTATGTATGTCTTAAAAAGATGTCACCGACATGAAATGTTTGGAAAGCTCTGGTCTAGTATATGTTAATGTGGTTTCTAAATTAAATATTGGTGCTGACGAGGCCTAAAACAATAAAGTCAAAAATACTACAATGAAAAACAAAGCGCCACACAAATAGCAGCTTGATAGGAAAGTTGTATTCCCCCGGGCTCACATACATATTTTCAAGACTGAGGTAGATCTAAAGCAAAACTAGTGAAAATCTGTAGGTGACATAAGGCAGGAAGGAATCCGCGCCCGTACATCTGCACCCATAGAGAGACGTGTTCTTCACTACAAGCAATGGAGCACCCGGCCTGGTTCTGAAACATGTGTTTTACATTATGCCGCATCCTGTCTGGTATGACTGCGGACGCTGATGCAATGCACCTAGATGGTGAGCCGATTAACCCTTTACACGCTATTAAAATACATTCTGAAACGTTAAATTGGTTGTCAGAACCAATGAGTAATCCTTATTTTATAAGTCTTACAAAAATTGATTTACCTCACGGGACATCCCTTTTAACACTACATGGATGGGACACTAGGGATTCCTTCAAATTATTAATATAACCCACATACAGTGACCTTTTAGACTCACTGAGCCGAATACAGAATTAAAACCACTGCTGCCATGGACTATACAGGAAACAGAGATGCGTAATGACAGGAGTCCCTGCTCTCTATGTAGTTTTCATGGAGTCCTGGGGGGGAGCCAGTCGGGAACAGGAACATATTTAGATATGCTAGTGCCAAGTTGATTAAAATGATTCTGACTGCCGATCAATATATATCTAAAGCTGAGAAAAAAGATATTTGAAGCCTTCAGCATATGCAGCAGCGGTCACTCACATTTTAATGCCTCACCTCGGTCCATCCCTAACACTGGTACCTGCTGCAATGGATCCAACTATGTCCGAGACCTTAGATGAGCTGTTGCACCAGGACCGTGTCAAGGTCCTTCATCAGGGACCTACATCAGGGACCTGGCTGACTCGAGTAGCAGCTGCTAGGGGCGTCTTCTGCTCTTGAGATTCCAGCCATGCAAGGGACCCTGTGGGTGAGGCTCTCCCCCTTATGGGGGGATTATTTGGGGAAGGCATGGTCACAGCGTAAATATACACAATCCTCTAGACATGCAACCACATTTATTTCAAAATAAATCTATCACTACTAACCTATACAAAACAAACACAAGCCAAGTTTCTACACTGCTCAAAAAAATAAAGTGAACACTAAGATAACACATCCTATATCTGAATGAATGAACTAATCGTATGAAATACTTTCGTCTTTACATCGTTGAATGTGCTGACAACAAAATCACACAAAATGATTAATGGAAATCAAATTTATCAACCCATGGAGGTCTGGATATGGAGTCACACTCAAAATCACAGTGGAAAACCCCACTACAGGCTGATTCAACTTTATGTAATGTCCTTAAAACAAGTCACAATGAGGCTCAGTAGTGTGTGTGGCCTCCCTACAATGCCTGGGCATTCTCCTGATGAGGTGGTGGATGGTCTCCTGAGGGATGTCCTCCCAGACCTGGACTAAAGCATCTGCCAACTCCTGGACAGTCTGTGGTGGATGGAGCGAGACACGATGTCCCAGATGTGCTCAATCGGATTCAGGTCTGGGGAACGGGCGGTCAGTCCATAGCATCAATGCCTTCCTCCTGCAGGAACTGCTGACACACTCCAGCCACATGAGGTCTAGCATTGTCTTGCATTAGGAGGAACCCAGGACCAACCGCACCAGCATATGGTCTCACAAGGGGTCTGAGGATCTCATCTCGGTACCTAATGGCAGTCAGGCTACCTCTGGCAAGCACATGGAGGGCTGTGCGGCCCCCCAAAGAAATGCCACCCCACACCATTACTGACCCACCGCCAAACCGGTCATGCTGGAGGATGTTGCAGGCAGCAGAACGTTCTCAACGGCGTCTCCAGACTCTGTCACATGTGCTCAGTGTGAACCTTCTTTCATCTGTGAAGAGCACCGGGTGCCAGTGGCAAATTTGCCAATCTTGGTGTTCTCTGGTAAATGCCAAACGTCCTGCAAGATGTTGGGCTGTAAGCAAAAACCACCACCTGTGGACATCGGGCCCTCATACCACCCTCATGGAGTCTGTTTCTGACCATTTGAGTGGACACATGCACATTTGTGGCCTGCTGGAGGTCATTTTGCAGGGCTCTGGCAGTGATCCTCCTGCTCCTCCTTGCACAAAGGCAGAGGTAGCGGTCCTGCTGCTGGGTTGTTGCCTTCCTACGGCCTCCTCCACGTCTCCTGGTAGCGCATCCATGCTCTGGACACTGCGCTGACAGACACAGCAAACCTTCTTGCAACAGCTCGTATTGATGTGCCATCCTGGAAGAGCTGCACTACCTGAGCCACTTGTGTGGATTGTAGACTCCAACTCACGCTACCACTAGAGTTAAAGCATCGCCAGCATTCAAAAGTGACCAAAATATCAGCCAGGAAGCATAGGAACTGAGAAGTGGTCTGTGGTCACCACATGCAGAACCACTCCTTTATTGGGGGGGGGGGGTTGCTAATTGCCTATAATTTCCACCTGTTGTCTGTTCCATTTGCACAACAACATGTGAAATTGATTGTCAATCAGTGTCGCTTCCTGAGTGGACAGAGGACCAGCTCTCTCTTCATCTCACAACACTCACACTCAATAAGTGTGAAGATAAAGGAGAGTTCTTCAGATGGTATCGCACGCCAGAATTTATGTTTGATCATTCACTGATTAGTAGCAACCTTTGTTGGAGATGCAACTCCTATTGAGTAGTGTTTCCCTTAAAGGGATACTCCGGCCCTAATACATCTTATCTCCTATCCAAGCGATATCATTCCACACCCACCTTGTGAGCTCTCCGCAGCGCTGGAGGAGCCAAATGTGTAGCGTGACGACCACGGGGCCGGAGTATGGTGATGTCCCCACTCCGCCCCAACCAGACATCTCATAAGATGTATGAGGGCCGCAGTACCCCTTTAAATACCCCCCTCCCTCAGCCAAATACAGTTGCTCAATGGATAGACAAAGTTGACCAACTATATAGAGATGGCGAGCAGGGCCGGCTCTGCCTATAGGTAATTACATAAGGAGAGGGTTTGTTACAGTGTGTCACCCCAGTAGTAGGGAGATTACATGAGGAGGGGGTTGTTACAGTGTGTCACCCCAGTAGTAAGGAGATTACATGAGGAGGAGGTTTGTTACATTGTGTCACCCCAGTAGTAAGGAGATTACATGAGGAGGAGGTTTGTTACAATATGTCACCCCAGTATAAAGGTGATTACATGAGGAGGAGGTTTGTTACAGTGTGTCACCCCAGTAGTAAGGAGATTACATGAGGAGGAGGTTTGTTACAGTGTGTCACCCCAGTAGTAAGGAGATTACATGAGGAGGTTTGTTACAGTGTGTCCCCCCAGTAGTAAGGAGATTACATGAGGAGGAGGTTTGTTACACTGTGTCACTCCAGTAGTAAGGAGATTACATGAGGAGGAGGTTTGTTACAGTGTGTTACCCCAGTAGTAAGGAGATTACATGAGGAGGAGGTTTGTTACAGTGTGTCTCCGCAGTAGTAAGGTGGGGAGTTTCAAAGAGCGGGTCAGTAGGCGGAATCAGTGGGGTGGCAAAATTAGCTTTTGCCTAGGGTGACAAAAATCCTTGCACCAGCCCTGATGGCGAGTTGGCAATGGAATGAACATATGGACTCCATGAAGTGTCTTTAGATCTTCTAAATCTGTATACACTGTTTTTCTCTGTGCCTGGCATGTCACATTTACGTGTATTTACTATATATGTACAGTACAGTGGGGATCAAAAGTTTGGGCACCCCAGGTAAAAATTTGTATAAATGTGCATAAAGAAGCCAAGGAAAGATGGGAAAATCTCCAAAAGGCATCAAATTACAGATTAGACATTCTTATAATATGTCAACAAAAGTTAGATTTTATTTCCATCATTTACACTTTCAAAATAACAGAAAACAAAAAAATGGCATCTGCAAAAGTTTGGGCACCCTGCAGAATTTATAATATGCACTGCCCCTTTTGCAAAGCTGAGACCTGCCAGTGTCATGGATTGTTCTCAATCATCATCTGGGAAGACCAGGTGATGTCATTCTCAAAGGTTTTAAATGCCCAGACTCATCTGACCTTGCCCCAACAACCAGCCCCATGGGTTCTTCTAAGCAGTTGTCTAGAAATCTGAAACTGAAAATAGTTGACGCTCACAAAGCTGGAGAAGGCTATAAGAAGATAGCAAAACGTTTTCAGATGTCAATATCCTCTGTTCGGAATGTAATTAAGAAATGGCAGTCATCGGGAACAGTGGAAGTTAAAAGCAAGATCTGGAAGACCAAGAAAAATATCAGACAGAACAGCTAAATGTGAGAAAAACTATTCAAACCCCACGTTTGACTGCACAATCCCTCCAGAAAGATCTGGCAGACACTAGAGTTGTGGTACACTATTCCACTATAAAGAGATACTTGTACAAATATGATCTTCATGGAAGAAAGAAAACATCAGAAGAAAACCTCTTCTACATCCTCACCACAAAAATCAGCGTTTTAACTTTGCAAATTAACATATAGACAAGCCTGATGCATTTTGGAAACAAGTTCTGTGGACCGATGAGGTTAAAATTAAACTTTCTGGCCGGAATGAACTAAGGTACGTTTGGAGAAGGAGAACAGAATTTAATGAAAAGAACCTCTGTCCAACTGTTAAGCATGGAGGTGGATCAATCATGCTTTGGGGTTGTATTGCAGCCAGTGGCACAGGGAACATCTCACGAGTAGAAGGAAAAATGAATTCAATAAAATTTCAGCAAATTTTGGATGCTAACTTGATGCCATCTGTGAAAAAGCTGAAGTTAAAGAGAGGATGGCTTCTACAAATGGATAATGATCCTAAACACACCTCAAAATCCACGGGGGATTACATCAAGAGGCGTAAACTGAAGGTTTTGCCATAGCCTTCACATTCTCCTGACCTCAACATAATTGAAAATCTATGGATAGACCTTAAAAGAGCAGTGCTTGACAGACAGCCAAGAAATCTCAAAGAACTGGAAGACTTTTGTAAGGAAGAATGGGCAAAGATACCTCAAACAAGAATTGAAAGACTCTTGGCTGGCTACAAAAAGCGTTTACAAGCTGTGATACTTGCCAAAGGGGGCAGTACAAGATATTAACTCTGCAGGGTGCCCAAACTTTTACAGATGCCATTTTTTTGTTTTCTGTTATTTTGAAAGTATAAATGATGGAAATAAAATCTAACTTTTGTTGACATATTATAAGAATGTCTAATCTGTAATTTGATGCCTTTTGGAGATTTTTCCATCTTTCCTTGGCTTCTTTATGCACATTAATACACATTTTTACCTGGGGTGCCCAAACTTTTGATCCCCACTGTATATGCCATTTTTCTGCTTTGTTTCCGGCTTTAGCAGGTGCTATTTGCTTTCTCACACATAGGTGGTTGATGTTATCTTGACCTCCGGCTTGTGGTCGGCCACATTTCCTACATACACAGGAAGGTCTACAGTACGAAGCCCAATCTCATCTACCTAAAGGTCAGACGTTTTGTGGTTTAGTGTTTTTCTTTATTATTAAGCGTAATTTAAAGTAATGCTACCGAATTATTATTGGTTGCTTATGGTTTACATGGGGGTATGAGCTTCTATGGGGCTTCACAGTATAAAAAGAACTTCCTAAAAAAATCTAATCAGAATAGAATTTTTTGGTGTCGGGTCTTCTTGGTTGGGGTTAAGGAGACCAATATAATAATTTTAATGATTTGCTCGAGGATGTAGTCTGCAACATTTTTTTGAGGGCTTGTCGGGGGGGGAAATCTTACCATCTAAAAGAAAGTGTATCCTAATGGACTGGAAGACCAAGTGACCAGGTAAACTTTATACCTATTCTTCACCCAGTGTGCCTCCAGCTGTTGCAAAACTACAACTTCCAGCTTGCCCGGACAGCCAACGGCTGTCCGGGCATGCTGGGAGTTGTAGTTTTGCAACAGCTGGAGGCACCCTTGATTGGAAAACACTGACCTATACTATATACTACTATATAGTCCAACATGCTGGGAGTTGTAGTTTTCATTTGGGGCAGGTGTTGAGCCACAGGCTGTATCAGGGCATGCTGGGAGTTGTAGTTTTGCAACAGCTGGAGGCACCCTGGTTGAGAAACACTGCCCTAAACCCATATTGATATTGTTGTATTTATCTACAAACCTTAGGAAGATGCAGATCTCTCGGTTGGCCATGTGATGTAGCTGTGATGGTCAGAAAATAGTCTAATTTTCTGACTAACTCACCTCCACATTGATCACTAGTAATAGCCGGGTGAAGCCCACAGCAGTATGCTTCACCCACCTGCTTGGTGAACATTGCAACCACTTACTGGGGATTGGCTCTATTCTCTCTGTTCACACACCGGAATTCCAGACATTGCAAGCGCTAGGACCGCACAGGAATGCGCCATCTCATAGATGGCTATGTTTATTCTTAGTGTGAGTATGGAAAATGGAATTTATTGCTGGGAGCTGTAGGACCTGCACTAAGAGACAGATCGCAGAGGGTGTCACTCCTGACACCTGTTGCGATAATTCTTTATAATCTGGAGAAGCGGGTAGCACGCCGCACCTCTCCTCTGCCCGGCACTGTACTTGGCTGTGATGTGAAGTTCTCGTCAAATCACAGATTCATATTTGGCGTTGAGAGTTGTGATTGGCTGGCAACATCTGCGATCTATCTCTTAGTGCAGCTACTACAACTCCCAGCATGGAACAGAGTCTGTTCCATGCTGGGAGTAGTAGTGGTACCTAAATAATGAGGGAAATGTATATAATAAAGAACAGTAGTTAAAATCAAACACAGCTTATTGAACACATTTTTAACCCTTTAACGACCTCGGGAGTAAATGTACAACCTGGTCCGGAGGTACTTCGCGCACCAGTGCGTACATTTACGTACATTTACATCCTGTACATGACCGCGAGCATGGGTGTGGTTCTCGCGTCATGCACTGAAAGTCCTGCCGGTAACTGAGGACATCAGCAATCGCGCTGATTTCCGCCATTAACCCCTTGATCACGGCATCAGCTGTAATGCGCATGCTTAAATGAATGATCGGATTGCCCGTGGCCGTCTCCGGGGGTCTTCTGCTCTGGTGCATAGCATTGAACAGTATTAACAATCAAATGATTGCTATAGCCAGTCCCCTATGAGAACATAAAAAGTGTAAAAAAAAAAAATGTATAAAAATTTTTTTTAATAAAAATGTGAAAAACCCCTCCCCAATAAAATGTTAATTGTCCCATTTTACCCCATAAAGCCTAAAAAAATTATTCATAAACATATTTGGTATCACCACGTGCATAAATGACCAAACTATCAAAATATAATGTTAATGGTCCTGTACAGTGAACGGCGTAAACGTAAAAAATAAAAAAGGTCCAAAATTGCTGCTTTTTTTCTTCACATTTTATTCCCCAAAAAACAGTTTTTTTTTAAAGTGATTTCAATGTTTGATATACGCAAATGTGGTATCAATAAAAAGTACAGATCATGGTGAGCCCTCATACGGCCCTGTATACGGAAAAATGAAAAAGTTATAGGCGGTAAAAATAAGGCGATTTTAAACATACTGATTTTGTACAAAAAGTTTGATATTTTTTAAAAGCAGTCCAATAATAGAAAAATATGTAAAGATGGGTATCATTTTAATCGTATAGACCCACTTTTACCGTAAAGTGTACAGTGTGAAAACAAAACCCTCAAAAATGAGCAAAATTGGGTTTTCATTTAAATTTCCTCCCTATAAAATTTTTTTTTTTTTGGGGATCGCTGTCCATTTTTTGGTAAGGTCTCTGAAGTCACTGATCACCTCCGTGGGTCTGGCTACACTGTATAGACTTTACCATCTGTCAATCAGTAAAGCTACCGTTGTCCGTAACTTGGCGTCAGAGTCATTATTGCCCCCGTGCCTAACCAAAGATCCAGCCGTATACCTTCGGGGGGTATTGAGGATAAACCATGCCCTAGCATCACGATTACAAGGGGTTAATGCCATCTGCCTAGGGGTTATTCCATCTGCCCTGCATCTCACACCCCATACCACACGTGGCCAGAAGAATCTGGACCGGCACTTATACTAGCGGGGTTGAAAGGATGGAAATTCCACAACATGGAAAAATTACGAAACTTATGAAAATGTACGAAATCCCGAAGAGGAGGAAGAGGAACGTATCAGGTCCTGGATGTTATCAGAGTAGATCAGATTGATTTAATCTCACTATAGACAAACACTTAAAAGCTTCAAGAAGACGGAAAGATGAATTCCTGAAGAATTCTCAGACCGGGTGATAACACTTTGGGATGGATTATTTGGTGGAAACCAGTCAGATGGGTCAGATGTGTAGAGGGAAAGTTTAGTGAGATACTTCAGGCCATTGTTTACATTGTGTCTATGGGATTAATGATATACAGAGCAATCAAAACAGTCTCCTGGACCATGAACAAGTGTTACTACATATATATATATATATATATATATATATATATATATATATCTCTTTCTCTTCATTTTCAGCAGCTGCTTTCCCAGATAAGGCCTTGTTCACATCGCAGAATTTCATTGTGGAATCTGGCAGAAAAATTCCACTTGGAAACGTTGCAACAGAATCCCATTATTTTCAATAAGATTTTGCTGCTCTATGCACATGGCAGAATTTTTTAGTCTGAAATGCACTGATCTTCCAAAATAAATTCAGATCAGAATATAATTTTCAGTGTGTCTGGCCTCCTTGTGCAAATTAATGAAGCTCCATAATAGTATTAATAATTTGTTATTGGAAAAATTCTGCAACATTTCCTTGGGGGGGGGGGGGGTTCAACCACGATCTGTGTAGACATCTGGCCATCGAGCAGGAAGTGCACTAGTGATAAACTGGGAGTGGCATAAGTCGAAGGTAACCTTTATACCTAAGGTCATGTCTGGCAGGGATAAGTGCAGCCCTGAATTCACCCACAGTCCCTTTCCCTGCCTACTTGAGTATCCGCCCTAAACATGGGATACTCAACTGGACGGTGGACCCTATTCTCATTAAGTGCAGGGGCATAACAAGGTCCAAAACCATAATCAACACAGTACAGGCGTCAAGGAATCAGGTCAGGGTACGAAGGGTTAACAGGCAAGTACAAGGAACAAAACACAGGGGACAGACAGAAAAACAGATAGACAGTAGTCTAACAAGCTAGGTACAAACCAAGAAAGAAGCAAAGGTACCAAATCACTAAACAGAGAATAAACGTGTCAGAATCTGAGGTAAGAATACACAGAATAGATTGAGCTAGGGGCAGTATAAGAGCTAGTGCAGACAGATTCAAACACAAGTAAGGACTGACAGGCGGGCTCGGAATTTACATCCCCCTGAGAAGGGCGCTGAGGCTGAGACCAGATGTGATTTGCTCGGGCGTCATCACAGCAACACATGATGCCTCAGCCAAATACCATAAAACTTAACAATTTTCCTACCAAAACCAAGTCATGACACCTATACTTGTTCTCCAGCTCCTGAACCTGCTGTACTGCTTGATGTATGTCATCTCTCGGAATCCATTTGAGATAATTACTAATGTATTAGATGTATCACTAACCTCATTGCACTGTTTGTAATGTTTTGGGTGCATGGAAGGTACCATCAAGGACCTTTAATAATATTATGCCCTTACTCTACCAGCTCTAAATAAGCCTCATGCTCACTAACAATAAGGGGGTAGCTATAGGGGGTGCAGTCCCACCCGGGTCCCTCTGCCACATATACAGAGACCAGTATTATAAAGGGCACATGGTAGGAGTGGTCCCTGTTACATATTTTGTATTCGAGCCCGGGAGTTTTAAGTTACGCCTCGGACTAAATAGTAATATTATGTCATAATGTTCCAGTAATACGAGTAGTAATCATGATGCTCGACCTTTTTCCAACAATAAATGTGACGGCCAAAGATGTAGTGAGTATTAAGCAATATGCCTTCAAAAATTGGAGCAGTATCATAACAAGACACCAGCTGTGGCCACATTATTTAACCCCTGGACGACACAGGGCATACCTGCACACCCTTGCTATCTGGGCTTTAACGCTTTAAAGGTGGTCTGACAGATGGTTACTATCAGTGGCTAATCCAGCCACTGCCCTTCATTAACCTCTTAAATGCCATGATCAATGCCTATCATGGAATTTTTTTTTCACGGTGCTTATCGGACCTCCGCTGTGCGATTGCAGGGGTCCGTTGAGTTAGAGCCTAGCTGTATAGGTAGAGCGCCGATCAGTACCATAGCACCGTACAGTGCACTATACCACAGAACTCTAATTAATGGATAATAGTCCCCTATGGGGACTTAGAATATGTAAAATAGAAAATTTAAATCTTTTAAAAAATTATAAAAAAAATACAATTATAATTAAACTAATAATAATCATAAACAAATTTGAGATGGCTGCATGGAATTGTTCAAACTATTAAAATATAATGTTTATGATCCAGCAAGGTGAACGACATAAGCTTATAAAGAAAACACCAAACACCAGAAATACTGTTTTTTTATTATTTCATATAAAAAAATGAATAAAAAGTCATCAAAAAGTCCCACCTAAACAAGTAGTGCCGATGGAAACTACAGATCATAGCACCAAAAAAATGGCTCTTGTGCGGAAAATATAGTAATAGGGACAACCACATACTGATCCTAGTCTCTGTTTGCATGAGAAAGCAAAATTTTATTGTGAGCCCCATTGACGGCACAGAGCAGGGCTGTAGCTCCCCATGAGACGAGTGAGGCGATCGCCTTAGGCGCGCTGCTGCAAGGAGAGTCTGACACACATTACACTGAGGTAGTGATTCCCAACCGGGGTGCCGGGATACTCTGGTTGGAAAGATGACACTGAAATTATTTTATTTTCCTGCCCCAGGGTACTGCACAACTCCCTTCCTTCACTCTTCTGACACCCCCTTGTCACCCCTCATCACCCCTCTACACCCCTGTATATGCTTCTGTCATCCATCTGTCACATCTCTACACCCCTTGTCACTCCCCTGTCATCCCTGTACACCCCTCTGTTACCCCTCTTCCCCCCTCCGTCACCCCTGTACAACCCTCTGATACCCCTGTACACTACACCCCTCTGTCACCCATCTACACCCCTTGTCACCCCTTTCATCTCTGTACACCCCTCTGTCACCCCTGTACATCCCTCTTTCAACCCTCGTCACTCCTCTGTTACCCCTCTACACCCATCTACACCCCTCTGTCACTCCTGTACAACCCGCTGTCACTCATGTACACCCCTGTACACCCCTCTGTCATCCCCCTTCAGCAATACACACTTGTACTCCACTACACTCCTCTACATATGGGTGAGACTGGGGCCAAGCTACCTACCTAAAGGGGGTCCTACATACAGGGGACAAGCTACCTTTGGAGGGGTCCTACCTACAGCGGGCAAGCTACCAACATGGGGGGTCTTAAATACAGTTGGCAAGCTACCTACAGTAGGGTCACAGCTACAGTGGGTAAGCTACCTACAGGGGGGGTTATACTTAGTGTTGAGAGGCATAGGCCATATTCGAATTCGCGAATATATGGCCGAATATTCGTCATATATTCGCTAGATTCGCATATTCGAAATATTCACGTTTTATTTTCGCACATGCTAAAAATTCACGTATGCGAAAATCAGTATATGCACAAATGCTCATATGCGAAAATTCGGATACATAAAAATCGCATATGTGAAATTTCGCTCTTGTTAATTTTTTCCCCCCATGCGAAAATTTTCATACCAAAAAAATTTCGTATATGCGAACATTTGCATAGATATAAATTAGCATACATGAAAAGTCGCATGTGCGAAACTTTCGTATATGCTACATTTTTGCCTATGCGAAAATTTTCATATACAAAACAATCGCATATACGAAAATTGCCATATTTAAAAATTAGCATACACTAAAATTCGCACCCACGAAAACTTCGCATGCGCTTAATTTTCGTGTATGCGAAAATTAACACATATAACAATTCGCATATGTGAAAATTAACAAATGGATATTTTCGTATATGCGAAAATTCGCTCGCCAGTCTTACACAGTAGTATTAGAGCCTTCATTACACCACACAAGCTGGAAGTAGAGAGGGATGATCACTGTGATAAAAAAAAAATAATAATAATATTTCGTAATTACGAATATATAGTGCTATATGTGCGAATATTCGCGAATTCGCGAATATGCGATATTCGCGAATAAAATTAGCATTGCGAATATTCGCGAGCAACACTAGTTATACTTACAGGGGCAAATTTCCTACAGGAGAGTACTACATACAGTGGGCAAACAACCTACAGGTGGGGGGGGGGGGCTTACATTCAGGGGGGTCTTACCTACAGGGGTCCTGGAGTGGAAGTCTGGATGAATTTGTGGGGGGTGGGGGGGTCTAGTAGGCATTTGTATATGTGGGAAAGGCTGGAGGCCTTGTATGTGGGTGAGGCACAGATAGCTACAGCTCTGCACAGAGACAGACTCATGTCTGAGGATAACCTTGGTACAGGGAGCGTATGAAGCGGAGGGTAACACCCTAGCGGAGTAACGGCTTGATGGGGGTTTTAGTGTACTTAAGGGGTTAAAGTTGTCATGGGACCTTGGGAGGTGAAATGGGCGGTTTTCTAGTGGGGTTTTTCTATTGGGGGGCTCAGTAGTCAGGGGAGGAGTAATGGGGGTACAGTAACCCCCCGACATGCGATGGCCCCGACATATGATAAAATCGACATACGATGCTTTTATATGTCGACATGCGATGCTTTTATATGTCGGGGCCATCGCATTAACTGCTACCCGACAGCGCAAAATGCTTAAGCTGCTGTCGGATAGCAGTTTAAGCATCCCGGGCAGGTTCGCTTACCTATTCCCGATGCTCCGGGTCCACTTCGCGATCCTCTGGCGTCTTCCACATCTTCTCCAGGGTCCGGGCTTCGCTTTCCGGCGTCGTTATTACGTCACTACGCATGTCGCGCCGGCGCAGCAGCGTAATAACGTCACCAGAAAGCAAGGCCCGGACCCTGTAGAAGATGCGGAAGAAGCCCGAGGATCGCGAAGAAGACACCGGAGCAGCGGGACAGCATCGGGAGCCCCTGGGACAGCATCGGGAGCGGTGAGGACCTGGTCCGGAGCAGCGGGGACCAGTGAGTACAGCTTCCTATACTTTACATTGCATGTATCCCTCAACATACGATGGATTCGACAAACGATGGGTTGTTTGGAACGAATTACCATCGTATGTTGAGGGACCACTGTATTTAGGGCTGGAAAGGGTGGAGCCAGCCAGCAGCGGGAAAGTTAGGTGAAGAAGTGGACTGTGCTGTGGAACGCTTACCGCCATGTCTTCTGTGGATGAATTGATGCTCCGGCTCCGTTCTGCGGACGTCATCGATGGTGAGGCCTGGCTTCAAGGTAGAGGTGTCGGACCTCCCTTCAGATCGGCATCAGTCCTGAGGTGACACCTAGATCCCGGCGCCGGGTGCTGAGTCCCAGCCGGGGCTCCCAGGTGCCTCCGGCTGCTGCCGTTGCCTTTTAAGGTGCAGGTGTCCCGGAGGCGGTCGGTGGCTAGTAGCGGTGTTACAGCTGGGGCGGGCCTGCCTGCCAGCTCTTCTTCCTCTGATCACTGGAGCTGCCAGGATGCTGCTGCGGCCAGGCCTTCTGTGGTAGATCGGGGCAGGAATGCGGCCAGAACGTCCCCATCTGCTGGGTCGGCGGCGACTGGGGGCCGGGACTTCCTCTGCTGTGTCCTCTCCTCTGCCGGATGATGGGGGGGGGCACCTTATCCCCGCCCTCTCTTCTGCTTCTGAGGACTCCGGGTCAAATTCCCCCGTTGCACAGTTGACGGCCGGTCTCTTGAGAGTGCCTGACAGCGTGCCTGCATCATCTGGTGACTCCTCAACTACAGTGCCCAGGACTGGAGATGGCGGTTCCGGAGGGCGGACGTCAGGACTCATGGCTGCGTGGTCGGCGGGCTCAGGTCAGCTTGGTGAGTGCAGTTTACCTGGGGTTGTTGGGGGTGGGGATGCTCCTGTTAGGGATTTATTGTTCAGCTGTTGAGGCTTCTGACGCAGTGGGTTGGGGGGGCGGGTCCTTCGGGGTCCCCGGTGTCTGTGTGGGGGGCAGCGCGGGCGGGGTCTGCTCCGGTGGGTGCTGCGGGGTTGACTGCTCCGGCGGCTGCTGTTGTGAGTACTGCGGGTGGTGGGTCTGTGGCGATGGCTGCTGCGGGCGGTGGGTCTGGGGCACCAGCGGTTGCTTCTAAGGAGGTTGATGAGGTGCATTTGGCTGATGCGGCTAAAGGGGAAGTTTATGTGTGTTTTGAGGGCCTCTTAGGTGCCCACTTGAAGCCTGAGGTTAATTTGGAAAGACGAGTACGTCTAAATCTTTTCTTTGCTTCCGTTAGAAAAATTCTACCTAGACAGGAAGAAGCTGGATGAGAGTGAGGAGGAGGAGGAGGAAAAGCACCGGTATCGGTTGATTCCACGCACTTTTTCTAATTGGATGTAGGCCTTCTTCATTTGGCTCTTTTTTGTTATTTTGACTCTGTGGGGGAGGCTTATAGGGTGTATGAGGGGATTGCATGGTTGCAGTATGATGAACAGTTTTGTCAACGCAAGGCGGTGTGTCCGTCACTGCTCTGGGACCACAAGGATATTAGCTTGTGGATATGTTTGATGTCGGCGCCGCGTGGTGGGTCACAGCCCTTTCAACGGGTGGCTGGCGGCTCCTCAACAGATGGGTAGTCAGCCGGTATGTGCCGGGCTGTTGCTGGCAGTACAATGAGGGATACTGCAGGTTTCTCTCCAACTGTAAATTTGAACATGAGTGCTCTGGGTATGGGGGCGCCCATAGCTTCTCGCGCTGTTTTAGGCGGGGGAAAAGGTAAGTTGGCCAATTCTTTGTAATCGCGGAGTGACGCCGGTGAGAATGGCCGAGATTCTCCCGTTTCTATGGCTGTATTAAGATAGGGCAGCGGCAGGTTTGTTGTAGTTGGGTTTTCGTGAAGGGTTTAGTATCCCTAGTTCGGCTGTGGCATTGGGGGTGGGGGGAAGGAATTTGGTGTCGGCATACCGTTATCCTCAGATTGTGATGAGAAGTTGTCAGGTGAGGTCGCTTTGGGTCGCATGGCGGGCCCATTTGCGAACCCGCCCTTTGGTGACCTGGTGGTTTCGCCTCTGGGGTTGGTTTCCAAAAAGGAGTCGGGAAAAGTTAGGCTGATCCATCATTTGTTGTACCTGGCTGGGTCGTCGGTCAACAATGGTTTTGATGCGGATGTCTGTTCTGTTTCTTACACTGATTCCAATCTGAGGAAACGCATCATTGGTCAATAAAGAACATTCCTTCTAGACAATCCTGTCTATGTGAATCTATGAATCTATTGGGAAAAGCAGCGCCTAGAGAGGGACAATTTTGATTTATTTCCTGCATCTGTAAAGAGACTCATGTCTATTTGATTATCTCTATGGCCTTGCAGCAATCCCAGGAATCCTTTGCACCCAATGCACTTGGGTAATGGGCGCATATCCATTGCGCTCAAGGTGAGCATATTACCAGCCTTCTAACCTACTGGTTTATTAGGATAACGTACCAGGCTCCCTGTGTGGTTTTCTTTTTCTCGTACTACTCCCAGTTTCTTACACGTCCTTTGATGCGGCGGTTCGGTGGGTACAGAAGTTTGGTGAAGGGGCTTTGTTGGCTAAGACGGATATTGGATCGACATTTTGTTTGTTGCTGGTTCATCCGGATAGTTTTCGTTTGTTGGGGATTCATTGGGGTGGGCAGTATTATGTAGATTGTTGTTTGCCCATGGGTTGTTCTATTTCATGTGCATAATTTGAGATGGTTAGTTGTTTTTTGGAGTGGGTGGTGAAGTGTGATGCAGCTGGTCTTCTGTGCTTCTGTGCTTCACTGTGCTTCCGTTTTGTTACACACCATGGAGGCGGAGGCCTGGCGTTTTGGGATGCCGTTGGCGGCTGACAAAACGGAAGGCCCAATGACGGTGGTCACATTTTTGGGTATCATCATTGACTCTGATCTCACGGCAGATAAATTGGAGGATTTGCGCCAGTCCGTGGCTCAGTGTCCTCAGCGTAGGAAGGTGCAGCTGCATGAGGTGCAATCTTTGCTGGGCAAGTTGAATTTTGTCAGATTTAACCCATGGGGCAGGTTTTTTGACGTCGCTTGGCCATGTCTACTACTGGGGTTGCAGTTCCGCGATTATCGTTGGAAGTGAGGGAGGATCTGGTGGTGTGGGAGTCCTTTTTGTCAGTTTATAACGGTAGGTCGATTTGGGTGGCTGAGGTGGTGGAGACAGATGAGTTGGAGTTGTTCACTGAGGCCTCTGGGTCGGTTGGTTTTGGGGCATTTTTCCAGGGGCAGTGGAGTGCGGGCATGTGGCCTGCATCCTGGAGGTCGGCGGGATTGTTGACAAACTTGGTTCTGCTTGAATTATTTCCGATAGTTTTGGCCGCTGAGGGGTGAGCGTTTGAAGGATCGTCGGGTGCGCTTTCGTTGTGATAATATGGGGGTCGTGCATGCTATTAATAATCAAACATCCAGTTTGCCCCGTGTGTTGCACTTGCTGCGTCATTTGGTGCTGCGTTGTCTGCTTTTAAATGCTCAGTTTGTGGCGTTGCATGTTCCCAGGGTGGTCAACTCTGTTGTTGACTCTCTTTCTCGTTCACAGTGTGACAGGTTTCGTGGACTGGCGCCGGATGCAGAGCATTGCGGGATTCCTTGTCCCGAGCAGCTGTGGGGGCGTGGTCTGGGATCGGCAGCGGAGTTGATTCGGAGGTCGTTTACTGATCACACATGGTCTGCGCATTCTAAGGTTTGGTGTGAGTGGGAGTGGCTGTTGGCTAGAGTGGGCGCCGGTGTGTCTGCGGATAATTGGGTATGGGTGGTGTTGTACTCTGTTGGCATGTTGTATGAGTTGGGAGTGTCAGTGTCTGGAGTTACGTTGGGCATGTCAGCGTTAGCCTTCTGGTTTGCGTACAGGGGGTTAGTGGATGTGACCAAGCATTTTTTATTTAAACGGACCTTGAGTGACTATCGGAAGGGAGGGTGCAGACGGATACTCGGCGCCCGGAGTCCTTTGATCTTTTGGTGTTTATGGCTATAAGGGTAGAGTCGGGATGCTTATGAGGCTTCTTTGTTCCATTTGGCTTTCTCTTTGGCATTTTTTTGGTGCCTTTCGGGTGTCTGAATTGGTGGCGCAGTCAGACTTCAGTGGGTGGTTTGTTGTTTGGGTATGTTAAGCTGGGGGCCGATGAAGTACGACGTCGGATTCGTCGGTCTAAGACGGTTCAGTCAGGAAGGGGTCGTTGGGTTGTGTTGGGAGCGTTCGTTGGTTTGGGGGTCTGTCCCGTGGGGTGTTTGAGGGCTTTTTTTTGAGGTGTGTCCGGTGGGTCCAGTTGTGTTGTTGGTGCATAGGGATGGGTCCTTCCTGTCCCGTTTCCAGTTTGTGGCCATTTTTCGGCAGTGTCTGGCAGCGCAGGTATTGGTACCAAGGGATTATAGTTCCCATTCCTTCAGGATTGGCGCTGCTACGGAAGCCGCACGGTGGGGTTTGGAGGCTGATCGCATTAGGCAGATAGTGAGGTGGGAATCAGACCGGTTTCGCCTGTATGTGCATCCTCACCTTCTGTAGGGGGGAGGGGGGTCTGTTATTCTGGTGGGGTTATCGTGACCTGGGGAAATTTTATGTGGCTTGAAATTTTTTTTTAATGTGTTTTTAGAGATCCTTCTCCTTGTTTGGTGTGGATTGTTGGACATACTGTTGGTCATACTGTATGTGCTCAGGGGAGCACATCTTGCTGAAGTGCATCCTGATGGGAGGCAGCTAGGGTTTGACAGGTTGGTGGCTGTATTGCAATGGATTGGTGTGGGAGGTATGTTATGGAGTCAGTTGTTGAGGGAGGTTCAGTTTCATGCTGTGCTTGATCGTCCTCCGGATGTGCTCATGGTGCATGGGGGGGGGGGGGGGGGAACGATATGGGTTTGCGCCCCTCCTGTGAGATCATTTGTGATATTAAGATGGACCTTCTTTGTTTGTGGTCCACTTTCCCCGTTATTGTGGTGGTGTTGTCGGAAGTGGTGTGGCGTTACGCCAGGTTGGTGGTCCGCTTGAACTAAGTTTGGGTGAAGTTGAATAAGGAGGTGGGCAGTTTTATTCGGCGCAATGAGGGATTGTAGGCCGCCATGTGGAGTTTGGTGGCTGGGGGAGTTTTTGACGGATGATTGTGTATATCTGAGTGCGATTGGTTCGGATCTGTGGGCCCTGGCACTGCAGGAGGGAATCAAAACGGCAGTTTGGGTGCGGCGGGATAAAAGTTCGTGGTGTGTCTCTCTCTTTCATCTGTGGCAGGTCTATGGGTCCTTGGAGGTGTGTATGGTTTAAAATATTCATAAGCGTATGGAAATGGAGGAGAATTGGCCAGTTATGGTACAGCTGGACTAGGCCTCCTAGTAGTGTTTAGGGGCCCCAAGAGTTTTGGATGGAAACAGGCACTGAGGGATGTGGGTGCCCTTGGGTCAGGGAGTTGCAGCCAAGGGTAAAAAGAACATTTAGTGCCTTCGGTTTGGTGAAATTTCTGAATAAAATTGAGACCTCCAGGGACCCTTTCTGTCATTTTGGTCATGTTATGTATATTATGTTGATACTGTTAATATTGTTATTTATAATATTTATATGTGTACAGTGGGGATCAAAAGTTTGGGCACCCCAGGTAAAAGTTTGTATTAATGTGCATAAAGAAGCCAAGGAAAGATGGAAAAATCTCCAAAAGGCATCAAATTACAGATTAGACATTCTTATAATATGTCAACAAAAGTTAGATTTTATTTCCATCATTTACACTTTCAAAAGAACAGAAAACAAAAAAATGGCGTCTGCAAAAGTTTGGGCACCCTGCAGAGTTAATATCTCTTTGGCAAGTATCACAGCTTGTAAAAGCTTTTTGTAGCCAGCCAAGAGTCTTTCAATTCTTGTTTGAGTTATCTTTGCTCATTCTTCCTGACAAAATGTCTTCCAGTTCTTTGAGATTTCTGGGCTGTCTGTCACGCACTGCTCTTTTAAGGTCTATCCATAGATTTTCAATTATGTTGAGGTCAGGAGATTGTGAAGGCCATGGCAAAACCTTCAGTTTACGTGGATTTCGAGGTGTGTTTAGGATCATTATCCATTTGTAGAAGCCATCCTCTCTTTAACTTCAGCTTTTTCACAGATGGTATCAAGTTAGCATCCAAAATTTGCTGAAATTTTATTGAATCCATTTTTCCTTCTACCCATGAGATGTTCCCTGTGCCACTGGCTGCAATACAACCTCAAAGCATGATTGATCCACCCCCATGCTTAACAGTTGGACAGAGGTTCTTTTCATTAAATTCTGTTCCCCTTCTTCTCCAAACGTACCTTTGCTCATTTAGGCCAAAAAGTTCAATTTTAACCTCATCGGTCCACAGAACTTGTTTCCAAAATGCATCAGGCTTGTCTATATGTTCCTTTTCAAAGTTCCAACGCAGATTTTTGTGGTGAGGACGTAGAAGAGATTTTCTTCTGATGACTCTTCGATGAAGACCATATTTGTACAAGTGTCTCTTTATAGTGGAATAGTGTACCACAACTCCAGTATCTTTCTGGAGGGATTGTGCAGTAAAACGTGGGTTTTGAATATTTTTCTCACAATCCTGCGAGCTGTTCTGTCTGATATTTTTCTTGGTCTTCCAGATCTTGCTTTAACTTCCACTGTTCCTGATGACTACCATTTCTTAATTACATTTCGAACAGAGGATATTGACATCTGAAAGCATTTTGCTATCTTCTTATAGCTTTCTCCAGCTTTGTGAGCGTCAACTATTTTCAGTTTCAGATTTCTAGACAACTGCTTAGAAGAACACATGGTACTGATTGTTGGGGCAAGGTCAGATGAGTCTGGGCATTTAAAACCTTTGAGATTGACATCACCTGGTCTTCCCAGATGATGATTGAGAACAATCCATGACACTGGCAGGTTTCAGCTTTGCAAAGGGGCAGTGCATATTATAAATTCTGCAGGGTGCCCAAACTTTTGCAGACGCCATTTTTTTGTTTTCTGTTATTTTGAAAGTGTAAATGATGGAAATAAAATCTAACTTTTGTTGACATATTATAAGAATGTCTAATCTGTAATTTGATTCCTTTTGGAGATTTTTCCATCTTTACTTGGCTTCTTTATGCACATTTATACAAATTTTTACCTGGGGTGCCCAAACTTTTGATCCCCACTGTATAATGGTGTTAAATTAACAGGCTGAAAGCTCATTTCTCCAACCAGGTCTTGTGTATTTTATAGGAAAAGGGGTGGTTGGAGGGAGGGAAGGGTAAGTGGTTCGTGGGGGTAGTTTATTGGTTATTTGGCCATACCCTGAGAACGTATCTAAAATCCCTCCAGTCAAGCCCTGCGGAATATGTTGGCACTATATAAGCGACAGGAAATCAGCAAACATACTTTTCCAACATCAGAAATCTCCAGGGGCCAGGACTAAAGAGATTTACTGTAAAAAAAAAAAAAAAAAAAAGTTCCCTAAATGCTGAAAGTCCCATAGAAACCAAAATTACCTCGAAACTAATGGATTTGTTCCTGTTTTGCTAAAGCTGATTTAGAGATAATGGAGAATCACAAGACCAGGAACTTTTGCTGATAACGCGGCTGTGCAGAACACACTGTCTGCTTTGCCCAAACTTTTGTAAACGCTATTTTTTGTTTTCTGTTATTTTGAAAGTGTAAATGATGGAAATAAAATCTATCTTTTGTTGACATAATCACTGAAGAAGACAAAATGAACACATGTAAGGATCTAAGGGACTCAGGACTAAATTATGATATGTAGATGATGGGTCACAGCATCTTTGAAATATCTGGTCTTGTGTGATGTTCCTGGTATGTAGTGGTTAGTAGTGATGAGTGGCAGGGGCCATATTCGAATTCACGAATACATGTACGAATATTCGTCCTATGTTCGCTAAATTCGCATATTCGTTATGTTCGTTGACTTTTTTTTCAATTAGCAAATCGTAATGAAATTCGTATAGTGCGCATGCGCGATTATATCTTTCAACTAACTAACACTCTACCCTACACTAGAACCTATTTGCTAAACTAACCTACCCTATCTAAAGCTAAAAGAAGGGAGAGAGCAATGTCCTCTGGAAGTGCAGATATTCGCGAATATTTGTATATTCGCATATACGAAATATTCGCGCTCAACACCGACTCACACAGTAAATAATATTGGAGCCTTCTTTGGACCACAAGCTGGAAGCAGGGAAGGATGATCACTTTTTTTTTTACAGTACATATCATTGTTGTGATGTGTACTGTGAAGAAAAAAAACGAATAGTCGTCATTACGAATATATATCGCAATATTCTAAATATTCACGAAATCGCGAAGTGCCGATATTTGCGTCAAAAATTCTCATTTTCGAATATTCGCGCTCAACACTAGTGGTTAGTACCTACCAAAAGTGCTCCTGATGACAGGGACATGGGGGCCCATGGCTCATTGATATAAGTTGGGGATTCCGGCTAGCCTATCTTGTCCCATCTGACAACATATCCACTGTAAGGGTACATTCAGACAAGCGGATTTTTGCGGCGTATTTCGTTGCAGATTAGCCGCTGAAGGACCTCCTATGTGCTGGCTTTACATGTGCCTGCTCGGAGCGGCAATACGCTGCTACAAGCAGACACACTGCGATGTGCGAGTCGCCGCGCGCATGCGCAGTATACTCGCACATCGTTTCAGTGTATCTGCACGTAGTGGCGTATTGCCGCTCCGAGCAGGCACATGTAAAGCCAGCACATAGGAGGTCCTTCAGTGGCGGATCCGCTCGTCTGAACGTACCCTAAAGCTGGTAAAGTTCCTTCTGGCTATGATAGAAAGTTGTTGGATCACACATGGCATCACAACTTGTGTATGAGGACCTGCATACCAGTAACCAGGAGCAGAGTCAAGGGCACCTGAAGCTCACTGATGTGTGTCGGGCAGTGGCGTTGCGACCCGGGTGCGGGGGGTGCGGCCCGCACCGGGTGACACCAACCTAATGGGGTGACACCAAGACGCTCCGCAGCACCCACACCCCCTCCCCAGCTACACTGACACCCCCCTATGTGCCCGACCGGCCTCCCATCCGTCAGCACCCCCCCCCCCTGTGCTGTGTGTGCGGTGCGCCCGTCCGTTAGCAACCTCCCCCCCCCCCTTTCAGTGCGCCCGTCCGTCATCACGCGCCCCCCCCCCCCCCCTCTCACCTTCACCAGTACTGTGCCCGGCCTCCGCTCCCACGTCTGCGCCAGCCTGACGTCACACCGCATGGCCGCGCAGGGGGACGTCAGTTACGTCACTCGCATTGCGCCCAGTGAGAAGGATCGCTGCGCTGGATGGGTGAGTGTGTGTCTCTATCTATGTTTGTGTGTGTGACTCTGTGTGTGTGTGTGTGTGTGAGACTGTGTGTGTTTGTGTGACTCTCTGAGTGTGTGTGTGACTGTGTATTTGTGTGACTCTGTGTGTGACTGTGTGTTTGTGTGACTCTGTGTGTGTGTGTGACTCTGTGTGTGACTCTGTGTGTGTGTGACTGTGTGACTGTGTGTCTGTCTGCGAGTGTGTGTGTGTGTGTGTGTGTCTCTCTGTGTTGTATGTGTTTTTATTTTTGTGTGTGTGTGTGTGTGTGTGTGGGGAGACTGACGCATTGTGGGGAACCTGCAAGGGAACCTGCGGCCTAATGTGGGGAGTCTATGCTACCTAATGTGGGGAGTCTATGCTACCTAATGTGGGGAGTCTATGCTACCTAATGTGCGGAGTCTATGCTACCTAATGTGCGGAGTCTATGCTACCTAATGTGCGGAGTCTATGCTAGCTAATGTGGGGAATCTGTGCTACCGAATGTGGGGAAACTGCTACCTAATGTGGGGAATCTGTGCTACCTAATATGGGGAAATTGCTACCTAATGTGGGGTAACTGGTACCTACCTAATGTGGGGAAACTGGTACCAAATGTGGGGAATCTATGCTGCCTAATGTGGGGAAAAGATGCTACCTAATGTGGGGAAAAGATGCTACCTAATGTGGGGAAACTGCTACCTACCTAATGTGGGGGAACTGCTGCCTACCTAATGCTCCCCCCCCCCCCTGGCAGGAGCACCCTCATCATCCGCCAGCAACTATACCCCCCCCCCCCCCCCGCAGCACCTCCATCAGCAGATCCTGATGGTGGATGATGGCGGTGCTCCTGCCAGGAGGATGATCCTGCCAATGGATGATGGGGGTGATACTGCCAGGGGGGATGGCCAGTAGCACCCTCATCATCCTTCAGCAACACCCCCCCCCCCCCAGTAGTAGCACCCCGATCATCCACTAGCAACACCACCAATACCCCCCTCCCGTGGTAATAGCATCAGCTAACAGATGTTGAGGGGTGTTACTGCGGTTGTGGTATTATATTCAGAGGGTGCACTGTATAGCAATGTTATATTCAGAGGGCGCAGTTTGTGGTAGTGTTATATTCAGAGGGCGCAGTGGGTGGTAGTATTATATTCAGAGGGCGCAGTTTGTGGTAGTATTATTAGAGATGAGCGAACTTACAGTAAATTCGATTCGTCACGAACTTGTCGGCTCAGCAGTTGATGACTTATCCTGCGTAAATTAGTTCAGCCTCCAGGTGCTCCGGTGGGCTGGAAAAGGTGGATACATTCATAAGAAAGATTCTCCTAGGACAATATCCACCTTTTCCAGCCCACGGGAGCACCTGAAAGTTGAACTAATTTATGCAGGAAAAGCCATCAACTGCCGAGCCGAGAAGTTTGTGACGAGTTGAATTTACTGTAGTTTGCTCATCTCTAAGTATTATATTCAGAGGGCGCAGTGGGTGGTAGTAATATATTCAGAGTGCACAGTATGTGTTGGTATTATATTCAGAGGGTACAGTATGTGATAGTATTATATTCAGGGGTACAGTATGTGATAGTATTATATTCAGGGGTACAGTATGTGATAGTATTATATTCAGGGGTACAGTATATGGTAGTATTATATTCAGAGGGTACAGTATGTGATAGTATTATATTCAGGGGTACAGTATGTGGCAGATTTATATTCAGAGGGTACAGTATGTGATGGTATTATATTCAGAATGTACAGTGTGTGGTAGTATTATATTCAGAGGGTACAGTATGTGGCAGATTTATATTCAGAGGGTACAGTGTGTGACGGTATATTCAGAGGGTACAGTATGTGGCAGATTTATATTCAGAGTGTACAGTATGTGTTGGTATATTCAGAATGTACAGTATGTGGCAGATTTATATTCAGAGTGTACAGTATGTGTTGGTATTATATTCAGAATGTACAGTATGTGGTAGTATTATATTCAGTGGGTACGGTGTATGGAAGGTTTATAATCAAAGAGTATAGTGTATAGTAGTATTATATTTAGAGGATACAGTGTCTGTCAGGTTTATAATAATAATTGTTTTCATATAGAGGATGAGAATGCGCTGACATAGTGAGGAGACGTCTGGGCGTCACATTCTACAGAGAGAAGTTTTAGCTGGACCAGGCGGTATGTACCATCTGAATTAGATAAGTGAAGACTGTAGAGAAGACGTCACTGATATCATTGTACATTCTCCTCTCTGTGTCCTATTAGAGCTTTAATCGCTTGTCAGTTCTACAGTTATGGTCAGTGAAACTACAACTCCCAGCATAACCTCACCACTGCATAAAGGGGTACTCTACTGGAAAACATTTTTTTTAATCAACTGGTGCTACAAAGTTAAACAGATTTGTAAATTACTTCTATTTAAAAATCTTAATCCTTCCAGTACTTATTAGCTGCTGTATAAGCGATTCACAGGAAGTTATTTTCTTTTTTAATTTCTTTTCTGTCTGACCACAGTGCTCTGTGCTGACACCTCTGTCCATGTCAAGAACTGTCCATAGTAGCAGCAAATCCCCATAGCAAACCTATCCTGCTCTGGACAGTTCCTGACATGGACAGAGGTGTCAGCGAATAGCACTGTGGTCAGATTGGAAAGAACTACGCAACTTCCTGTGGAGCATACACCAGCTTATAAGTACTGTAAGTATTAAGATTTTAAATAGAAGTAATTTAAAAATCTGTTTAACTTTCTGGCACCAGTTGATATAAAAGTAAATGTTTTCCAGTGGAGTACCCCTTTAAGTAATTCTGGGAGCTGTATATTTAAATGGTGAAAACTTCTTTAACACTTTCCCATTCTGTGGCAACTGGTATATCTGATTATTATACTGGAATTTCTCACAATGCGCTACAACAGTGGTGTCTGTCACAACAGGCTAAAAACTTTCTGGGGGGAGGGGGTAGGTATGGGGGTGACACCATTTTCTACCGCACCGGGTGACACCAACCCTAGCAACGCCACTGGTGTCGGGAGTGAATGCCCACCTGGTTCAATCCTACAGAAGAGCAAATTGTTGGTAAAGTTCCTTCTGGCTTTGAAAGAAAGTTGTCGGATCACACAGGGCATATATATGGGTAGTTGTAGCCCAAGACCGGTCAGAGTGCCCATAGTGATTACTGTCCACTAGTGTTGAGCGCATATATTTGAAATGCAAATTTTTACCGCAAATATCGGCACTTCGCAATTTTGCTAATATTTAGAATATAGTGATGTAAATGTGTTTTTTTTATATGCAAATTTTTATGCAAATATCGGCACTTCCAGACTGGACATTGATCCCTCCCTTCTTTTAGGTGAAAGATATAATTGCTCATGCGCACTATGCAAATTTCATTACAAATTTCCGCATGAAAAAAAAAAGAGAACGTACATAGCGAATATGCGAATTTAACGAACATAGGACCAAAAGATGCATCAGGTTGTGTCCGTTTTGCATCCTGTACAGTTTTGTCAGTTTTTTTCCATTACCCAAAACCGTAGCCTACCATGGTTTTTCGTCCCGGTGAAAAACCGTATTGAAACGTATACGTTTTTTTTTTTACATGGGAGCCAATGGGAACCGTATGTGCGTACGGTTCCATCCGGTTTTCACCATACGGTTTTTGACTTTGCACAGTTTTTTTTTTTTTTAAATTTCAATCAAACAAGTGAAACTTTATTCCTAATGGAGTGAAGTGTTAACCCCTTCCCGCTATTGGACGTATGCATACGTCCAGGCGAATTACACGTTCGTGCAAATGGACGTATGCATACGTCCAAGCGATCTCCTGCTCTGCCGCGGGCAGCGCAGGAGATCGCGGGTGGGACTCAGCTGCCAATCACAGCCGGAGTCCCACCGCAGCTGCCGGGGCCGCGATCGCGCAGGTCCCGGCAGCATTAACCCCATAGATGTCGTGATCAGTTCTGATCACGGCATCTATGGTGTTTGCAGGGGGAGCGCTCTCCCCCTGCCCATCAACGGCGGCTCCGCGATAAAATAAGGGGGATCGAGGGTGTCCAAGACACCCTCGATCCCCCTTGAAGAGATAGGAGTGAGGTGGCAGGGTTGCCACCCCTCCTATCCCTGCTATTGATCGGCCGAGCGACCGACCAATAGCAGACTGGGGGCGGGGGGGTTAAAGTTCGGTTCCCCCCCGCTATGCCCACCCATCGGTGTCCGGGCACAGCGGGGGGAACCGTGTAGTAGCGGCGGCGGCAGCGGCGATCACTTACCCGGCGGCGGCTGGGATCACGGCGGCGGTGGAGGTGAGTATGATGCCGCGTGTCCGGGGTCTGTTGCCTAGCAACATCTGCAGGGCGACAGTTTAGAGAGTGGTCTCTAAACTGTCGCCCTCCAGATGTTGCAAAACTACAACTCCCACCATGCCTTGACAGCTGTTTGCTGTGTTGGCATGCTGGGAGTTGTAGTTTTGCAAGATTTAGAGGGGTTCAGGCTAGAGATCACTGACAGTGGTCTCTAAACTGTAGCCCTCCAGATGTTACAAAACTACAACTCCCAGCATGCCCAGACAGCAGTTTGCTGTCTTAGCATGCTGAGATTTGTATTTTTGCAACATCTGGAGGGCCACAGTTTAGAGACCATTGTCAGTGATCTCCAGCCTGACCCCTCTAAATCTTGCAAAACTACAACTCCCAGCATTCAGGAACAGCAAATGGCTGTCTCGGCATGCTGGGAGTTGTACTTGCGTGCCTCCAGCTGTTGCATAACTACATCTCCCAGCATTCCCTTTGGCAATCAGTACATGCTGAGAGTTGTAGTTCTGCAACAGCTGGAGGCACACTGGTTGGGAAATACCGAGTTAGGTAATAGGTTCTATTACCTAACTCAGTATTTTCCAACCAGTGTGCCTCCAGCTGTTGCAAAACTACAACTCCCAGCATGCATGTTCTGTCAGTGCATGCTGGGAGTTGTAGTTTTGCCCCCCCCCCCCCTCCCATGTGAATGTACAGGTTACATTCACACTGGCGGCGGATTACAGTGAGTTCCCTGCTTCAAGTTTGAGCTGTAGCAGCCGCAGCTCAAACTCCTAGCGGGAGACTCCGTGTAATCCGCCGTCAGTGTGAATGTAACCTAAAAACACTACACTACACTACACTAACATAAAATAAAGAGTTAAACACTACATATACACACGTACACTGCCCCCCCCACCACCCCTTCCCCCCCAATAAAAATGAAAAACGTATCCTACAGCAGTGTTTCCAAAACGGAGCCTCCAGCTGTTGCAAAACAAAAACTCCCAGCATTTCCGGACAGCCATTGACTGTCCAAGCATGCTGGGAGTTTAGCAACAGCTGGAGGCACCCTGTTTGAGAATCACTGGTGTAGAATACCCCTATGTCCACCCCTATGCAAATCCCTAATTTAGGCCTCAAATGCACATGGCGCTCTCACTTTGGAGCCCTGTCGTATTTCAAGGCAACAGTTTAGGGCCACATATGGGGTATCGCCGTACTCGGGAGAAATTGCCTAACAAATTTTGGGGGGCTTTTTCTCCTTTTACCCCTTATGAAAAGGTAAAGTTGGGGTCTACACCAGCATGTTAGTGTAAAAAAAAAAACATTTTTGTACACTAACATACTGGTGTTGCCCCATACTTTAAAATTTCACAAGCGGTAAAAGAAAAAAAGCCTCCAAAATTTGTAACGCAATTTCTCCTGAGGACGGAGATACCCCATATGTGGGCGCAAAGTGTTCTGGGGATGCACAACAAGGCTCAGAAGGGAGAGTGCACCATGTAAATTTGAGGTCTAAATTGGTGATTTGCACAGGGGTGGCTGATTTTACAGCGGTTCTGACATAAGTGCAAAACAATAAATACCCACATGTGACCCCATTTTGGAAACTACACCCCTCACGGAATGTAACAAGGGGTACAGTGAGCATTTACACCCCACAGGTGTCTGACAGATCTTTGAAACAGGGGTCTGTGAAAATTAAAAATAAAATTTTTAATTTGCACAGCCCACTGTTCCAAAGATCCGTCAAATGCCAGTGGGGTGTAAATTCTCCCTGCACACCTTATTACCTTCCGTGAGGGGTGTAGTTTTAAAAATGGGGTCACATGTGGGGGGTCCACTGTTCTGGCACCACGGGGGGGCTTTGGAAATGCACATGGCCAAATTCTCTCTCCAAAAGCTCAATGATGCTCCTTCTCTTCTGAGCATTGTAGTTCGCCCCCAGTGCACTTCACGTCCACTTATTGGGTATTTCCATACTCAGAAGAGATGGGGTTACAAATTTTTTGGGGGTATTTTCTGCTATTATCCCTTGTAAAAATGTAAAATTTGGGGGAAAACAAGCATTTTAGTGTAAAAAAAATATTTTTTTTTACATATGCAAAAGTCGTGAAACACCTGTGGGGTATTAAGGTTCACTTTACCCCTTGTTACGTTCCCCAAGGGGTCTAGTTTCCAAAATGGTATGCCATGTGGATTTTTTTTTCTGTCCTGGCACCATAGGTGCTTCCTAAATGCGGCATGCCCCCAGAGCAAAATTTGCTTCCAAAAAGCCAAATATGACTCCTTCTCTTCTGAGACCTGTAGTGCGCCAGCAGAGCACTTTTCATCCCCATATTGGGTGTTTTCTGAATCGGGAGAAATTGGGCTTCAAATTTTGGGGGGTATTTTCTGCTATTACCTTTTTTAAAAATGTAAAATTTTTGCTAAACCAAGCATTTTTGGTAAAAAAAATATTTTTTTTTTTACATATGCAAAAGTCGTGAAACACCTGTGGGGTATTAAGGTTCACTTAACCCCTTGTTACGTTCCCCGAGGGGTCTAGTTTCCAAAATGGTATGCCATGTCGTTTTTTTTTTGCTGTCCTGGCACCATAGGGGCTTCCTAAATGCGACATACCCCCCGAGCAAAATTTGCTCTCAAAAAGCCAAATATGACTCCTTCTCTTCTGAGCATTGTAGTTCGCCCGTAATGCACTTCAGGTCAACTTATGGGGTACCTCCATACTCAGAAGAGATGGGGTTACAAATTTTGGGGGATATTTTCTGCTATTAACCCTTGCAAAAATGTGAAATTTGGGGGGAAACACACATTTTAGTGAAATTTTTTTTTTTTTTTTTTTTACATATGCAAAAGTCATGAAACACCTGTGGGGTATTAAGGCTCACTTTATTCCTTGTTACGTTCCTCAAGGGGTCTAGTTTCCAAAATGGTATGCCATGTTTTTTTTTGCTGTTTTGGCACCATAGGGGCTTCCTAAATGCAACATGCCCCCAAAAAACCATTTCAGAAAAACGTACTCTCCAAAATCCCCTTGTCGCTCCTTCGCTTCTGAGCCCTCTACTGCGCCCGCCGAACACTTAACATAGACATATGAGGTATGTGCTTACTCGAGAGAAATTGGGCTACAAATTCAAGTATAAATTTTATCCTTTTACCCCTTGTAAAAATTCAAAAATTGGGTCTACAAGAACATGCAAGTGTAAAAAATGAAGATTTTGAATTTTCTCCTTCACTTTGCCGCTTTTCCTGTGAAACACCTAAAGGGTTAAAACACTTACTGAATGTCATTCTGAATACTTTGGGGGGTGCAGTTTTTGTAATGGGGTCATTTATGGGGTATTTCTAATATGAAGACCCTTCAAATCCACTTCAAACCTGAACTGGTCCATGAAAAATAGCGAGTTTGAAAATTTTGTGAAAAATTGTAAAATTGCTGCTGAACTTTGAAGCCCTCTGGTGTCTTCCAAAAGTAAACACTTGTCAATTTTATGATGAAAATATAAAGTAGACATATTGTATATGTGAATCCAAAAAAAAATATTTGGAATATCCATTTTCCTTACAAGCAGAGAGCTTCAAAGTTAGAAAAATGCAAAATTTTCAATTTTTTCATCAAATTTGGGGATTTTTAACCAAGAAAGGATGCAAGTTACCACAAAAATTTACCACTATGGTAAAGTAGAATATGTCACGAAAAAACAATCTCGGAATCAGATTGATAAGTAAAAGCATTCCAGAGTTATTAATGTTTAAAGTGACAGTGGTCAGATGTGCAAAAAAGGGCTGCGTCCTAGAGGTGAAAATGGGCTGTGTCCTTAAGGGGTTAAAAATGTATAAATTTTTTCATAAAAAACAGAAATTATTGCAACTGGACATTATTTTTCAAACTGTATACGGATTGAAATTTGTACACGTGTTTTGATACAGTTTAGTCAGGTTTTGAGGAATCCGTTTGTTTTTTAAATCAAAAACCTGATACGAGAAATGTATTGCAAAACTGTAGTGTGAACCCAGGCTTAGTCACACTATTTTTAACCTGGGCACCCAGGAGGACAAGGAGCTAATACTTCAGCGCTCTGAATAGGCTCATCGCCCATCCTCCTCATCAGGGACATGGGTGGGACATTTTGGGGGCAGGGGCTCAGGTAGAAAAAAAAGGGCACTTCTTCTAATTAAAAAATGTTTGTAAAAACCTTACATGTGTTAACACATTTCCTGAGGTAAGGGACCTCTGGCAGTCATGTCAGCTCAATGGGGCCCACGTCAACCCATCTAGGACCCAATCAGTAAGGGCATTATAGAACAGGTGCATTAAAAGGGCAGGTGCTCAAGCCCCCCTTTGAGTCTATGGCCCAGATTGATCAAAGAATGTCTATGGTAGAGCTATTTTCCCACGTTTATTTGGGTGGTGGGTTTGACTAGCGTGCATCTTATTTATCAAGAAGGTGCAGCATGATGATGAGTTTTGCGCAGCTCTGATGTGGTGGGAAAAGCTCTACCACATACACTTTTTCTAGACGCTTGTGAGGGAGGGAAGTAGACACTTTCCCAGGTCCTGAATTTGGCAGGTTAGGTGTTTTTTACTTAATTTCACAGAGCTGCCGGGACATTTTTATTTGCATTTTAGACGCTACAATCAAATTTGATTGCGGTGTCTAAGGGGTTAAAGCCGGGCACCACCGTGATCGGGGATATCTGGCATTGGAGATGGGTCCTGGTGGTAGATAGCTGCCAGAACTGCCCAGCTATGACCCGCGCTCAGCTCCTGAGCACGTGACATAGAAGGGGAGTGGGACGCTGTCGTCCACTAGAGGTTAAAGGTTGAATTGTGGAATGTAGAAGTGATTCTCACGCCTACTGGTAGATGGTGTAGCTTTGCGCCTAAAAAAAGTATCTTTGCGCACAACATAGCGACTTTTGACAAAAGTTGCAAATCATAAATACATGACCACTGCACGATCAAAAAGAAAAAGTTCTACGAATAGGCAAAAACTGTCTACATCAAAAGACGCATGAAAGTCGCTAAATATGCTGCTTGCGCCTGAACTGCGCCAAAACATAGACAAAAATGCTCCAAAAGCAATGATAAATCTCCCCCTATGTTTGCACGTCCCTGCTCATCATTAGTGATGAGCGGCAGGGGCCATTTTCAAATTTGCGATATTTTGCGAATATATGGACGAATATTCGTCCTATACTCGCGAAATTCGCATATTCGCTGTGTTTGTTCTTCTTTTTTTTTTTCCATGTCATAATTCGTGATGAAATTTGCCTAGTGCTCATGCGTAATTATTTCTTTCACCTAAAAGAAGGGGAGGGATCAGTGTCCAGTCTGGTAGTGCCGAAATTCAAATAAATATTTGCATTAAAATAAAAAACACAAATATTCATCATTACGAATTATATATCACTATATTGTAAATGTTCGCGAAAGCGCGAAGTGCCCATATTCGCTGTAAAAATGTGCATTTCGAATGCACATTTCATCATCATGAAAATGTTCAAGAACAAAATCTCTTCCCCCCCCCCCCCTCCGGGAGTCTCTCAAGATCTCATTCCAGCACCCCCACCCTCTGTACTGATCACTGGAGCCAACACTGATCTCATGGAGGTACCAGAATAAGCTGTTCTAGTCTTGTTCTACTTTTGTACATTCTTCTTAGTGTAAACATCCCCTATCGAACACGACTACACACGTATATGCCTATATATGTCTCCCCTATGAATCCTGCACATATGTGACCACTGTGTTGTATGTGACTCTGGATGACATGTTGGATGTGGGAGTGACCTCCTCCATGTGCATTGTATCATAAGTTGTCAGTCCCTGCAGAAGTGACCAACACTGCAGCTACCAGGATGAAGTGGTGCGAGAGTCTGCAAATCGTCCTCCTTCTACTCAGCTGCTCAGGTAAGGACAAGGAAGATTCCACATTTCAGCAGTCCCTTACCTTCCGCCTTGCAAGACGCCTTAGAATACTTTATTTATCTTATTGCTGCATTGTTTCCTTTATAGATTGCTGATTCATATCATTGGGATGTTCATAGATGTAGCAGAGCTGAATTAGCTTTTTTTGGTTACTTTGTGCACCAGGACGTCTCTCTGAGTAGGTTTCGCTGCATTGTTATGTAAAATCCATGGATTCTATTGTGATGTTGTCATCGATGCACTCGTCTGGACTACATTTGTTACTTTTTTTTTTTTAACATTTTTGTTGCTTTAGTTAAATAACTTTTTTAGTTCTACTTGGGATTTTTCTGTAGGAAATGGACTTGGAAATAAGGTTAGCTGCAGATGTATTAGAGCTAGAGTTATCAAAGAACGGTTTATTTTATAAAGTAGTATAACTAGTACTAAGTAAATAAATAAATTGATAAATAAATAGGTAGATAACTAAATAAGTAAATAAATAAATAGTGGATGAATTAATGGGTAAATAAAAAAAATGAGTAAATAAATAAATTGATAAATAAATAGGTAGATAGATAAATACTGTAAATAAATAGTGAATGAATAAATAAGAAATAAGTAAATAAATATATAAATATATAAGTAAAAAAAAAACGAAATTGATAAATACATATGGATATAAATAAATAAGTAAATAAATAGGGAATGAATTAATGGGTAAATAAAAAAAAAAGTGAGTAAATAAATAAATTGATAAATAAATAGGTAGATAGATAAATACTGTAAATAAGTAAATAAATAATGAATGAATAAATAAGTAAATAAAAAAAGTAAATAAATAAGTAAATAAATAAATTGATAAATACATAGGTATATAAATAAATAAGTAAATAAATAAATAGTGAATAAAAAAAAGTAAATAAAAAAATAAGTATAACTAAACACTTCTTAATATATTAAATGCAGTTGTAGTAGAGTTCTTGCATGCATCAAATATATATATATATATATATATATATATATATATATTTACGTTTAGATTTTATTTATTTACATAATGAATACATATAGTTACAACAGTTTTTTTCACTGAGTTAATTTGTCATCATGTGAGTTTAAGTCCTATCGAAGTCAATGGAGTGGCGGTCACATAAGCGCAATGCCACTCCATTCACTGGGGCAGTGTTTCTCAACCAGTGTGCCTCCAGCTGTCCGAGCACCCTGCACTAGGGACACTAAGGGACTGCAGTCCTTGAGGTTGCTGGAGGTTCATAGTGGTATGAACCCCAGCACCTAAACCACCCCCCTTCACCAAAGGATCACAAAATGATCAGCTATTCTGTGGATGGGTAAAAAGTTTATAGCTCTGTCATCCTTATATGTGGCTATGGGAAATTTTGGGCCCACTTTTGTAAAAATTCATATCCTGCTGGGGTTAGGAAAAAAACAAACAAACTATACTTACCTATCCCTGGTCCACCGCAGCTCCTGTCCGTCTCCATCTGGTCCCCCATATTTCTTCCTTCTACCAAGACAAGCGCTTGGAACAGGTGTTTTCCCAGTCTCAGCAGAATATGAATTTTTGGACACCACCAAATAACCCCTAGCAGAATTCTCCTCTGAAATTCAACTTCCTTTTGTTTTTTCAATAGGAAGAGGGTCATGTGACACATCAAACTTATTGGGAATTTCACAAGAAAAACTATGATGTGCTTGGTTTTAACGCAACTTTATTCTTTCATGAGTTATTTACAAGTTTCTGACCACTTATAAAATGTGTTCAATGTGCTGCCCATTGTGCTGGATTGTCAATGCAACCCTCTTCTCCCACTCTTCACACACTGATAGCAACACCGCAGGAGAAAAGCTAGCACAGGCTTCCAGTATCCGTATACACTGCTATATACTCCTATATACACCACAGGAGAAATGCTAGCACAGGCTTCCAGTATCCGTATACACTGCTATATACTACTATATACACCACAGGAGAAATGCTAGCACAGGCTTCCAGTATCCGTATACACTGCTATATACTACTATATACACCGCAGGAGAAATGCTAGCACAGGCTTCCAGTATACGTATACACTGCTATATACTACTATATACACCGCAGGAGAAATGGTATCACAGGCTTCCAGTATACGTATACACTGCTATATACTACTATATACACCGCAGGAGAAATGCTAGCACAGGCTTCCAGTATACGTATACATTGCTATATACTACTATATACACCGCAGGAGAAATGGTATCACAGGCTTCCAGTATCCGTAGTTTCAGGTGCTGCAGAATGGGCAAAACAAAAATTGGAAAAGGACCCTCAGTTTACGCAGAAGATTTTGTTCAGTGATGAAGCAAACTTTTATGTGAATGGTGAAGTTAACAAACAAAACCACTAGAGATGAGCGAATTTACAGTAAATTTGATTCGTCACGAACTTCTCGGCTCGGCAGTTGATAGCTGGAAAGAGTCTCCTAGGACTGTATCCACCTTTTCCAGCCCACGGGAGCACCTGAAAGCTGAACTAATTTATGCAGGATAAGTCATCAACTGCCGAGCCGAGAAGTTCATGACGAATCGAATTTACTGTAAGTTCGCTCATCTCTAAAAACCAGCGCTATTGGTCTGACACTAACCCACATTGAATAGATCCCTCCAAGACTGTTGGAGCACAAAACTTGATGGTGTGGTGTGGTATATGGGGTACAAAGATAGTGGGGCCATTCTTCATCAATGGAAACCTTAATAGGGTACTCCGGAGAAAACTTTTTTTCTTTAAAATCAACTGGTGGCAGAAAGTTAAACATATTTGTAAATTACTTCTATTAAAAAATCTTAATCCTTCCAGTATTTATTAGCTGCTGAATGCTACAGAGGAAATTCCTATCTTTTTGGAACACTGATGACATCACGAACACAGTGCTCTCTGCTGACATCTCTGTCCATTTTAGCAACCGTGCATAGCAGATGTATGCTAAGGCAGCATGGTGGCTCAGTGGTTAGCACTGCTGCCTTGCAGTGCTGGGGACTTGGGTTCAAATCCCACAAAGGACAACAATAAATAAAGCATTATTATTAGAATAACATCAGCAGAGAGAACTGTGATTGTGATGTCATCAGAGAAAAAAGAAAAGAATTTCCTCTGTAGTATTCAGCAGCTAATAAGTACAGGAAGGATTAAGATTTTTTAATAGAAGTAATTTACAAATATGTTTAACTTTCTGCCACCAGTTGATTTAAAAGAAAAAAGGTTTTCACCGGAGTACCCCTTTAAGGCATCTGGATATGCGAAATTGCTACATAATGATGTGTTTAACTCTTTATGCACTGAAGCTGGCACGTTCCCTGAGTTTTTCCAGCAAGATGGTGCACTACCACATTATGGGTGTCAGGTCCGAGCATTCCTAGATGAACAGTTTCCTGGAAAGTGGATTGGTCGTCGTGGGCCGGCTGAATGGCCCCCAAGGTCTCCCGATCTGACCCCCTTAGACTTTTATCTTTGGGGTCATCTGAAGGCAATTGTCTATGCTGTGAAGATACGAGATGTGCAGCACCTGAAACTACGGATACTGGAAGCCTGTGCTAGCATTTCTCCTGCGGTGTATATAGTAGTATATAGCAGTGTATACGGATACTGGAAGCCTGTGCTAGCATTTCTCCTGCGGTGTATATAGTAGTATATAGCAGTGTATACGGATACTGGAAGCTTGTGCTGGCATTTCTCCTGCGGTGTATATAGTAGTATATAGCAGTGTATACGGATACTGGAAGCCTGTGCTAGCATTTCTCCTGCGGTGTATATATTAGTATATAGCAGTGTATACGGATACTGGAAGCCTGTGCTAGCATTTCTCCTGTGGTGTTGCTATCAGTGTGTGAACAGTGGGAGAAGAGGGTTGCATTGACAATCCAACACAATGGGCAGCACATTGAACACATTTTATAAGTGGTCAGAAACTTGTAAATAACTCATGAAAGAATAAAGTTACGTTAAAACCAAGCACATCATTGTCTTCTTGTGAAATTCCCAATAAGTTTGATGTGTCACATGACCCTCTTCCTATTGAAGAAACAAAAGTTGAATTCAAAATGGCCGACTTCAAAATGGCCGCCATGGTCACCACCCATCTTGAAAAGTTTCCCCCCCCTCACATATACTAATGTGCTACAAACAGGAAGTTAATATCACCAACCATTCCCATTTTATTAAGGTGTATCCATATAAATGGCCCACCCTGTATTTTAAACAGTTCTCCAGGTTAAGAAAAGTTTACCGCTCAGGTCAGCATGGTTTAAGCGCCGATTAATTTCAGGGGCCACTGCTCAGGTGGGGATTCCATAGGGTAAACATACCCTTTGGACACGGGGTCCAGATGCAACCACAACCTTTGAACTCCTCACAGCATTTTATTATATAAGATATACATACTATATGTTGGTATATGCAAAAAAAAAAGGTTGAATGATGAAGTCAGCTCTGCTACATTCTCTTCAGATTAGTTTTAACTCTCTGTTACCCATCATTGTTTTAAAGGCATCCATAGATACACCCCTGCATAGATACAGGGAGAGATTTATAGGAAGTTTATAATATTATTGTTAACTACTGTTGTGCAGAAGGAAAAAAAAGCAAAATAACAGAAGGGTCTATAAAGGAATGTGTAAGGGGCCCCACACTGAGGGGGGCTTCTAATGTTCTGCATGGAGGAATCTGGTAACAGCTTAACCTCATCACTGTCACGGGGAGCTGGAATCCATTACTGACCCTCAGGGAGCCAAAAGGTTAGAATGTGCTAGAATGTGGGAGATGCAGATGTATTATAGTCAGGGATATTTCCTTTATAGATGCCCAAGGATAGATGTAGCAGAGCTGAGTTTGATGTTCAGTTTGTATTGCTAAGCTTTGAGGTGAGCGGCCATCAGTTCTCAGAGGATGATTCTCTGGGAGGTTTGGTCACGTCTTAGAGTTGTCACTGCCTTCTTTGAGGGAATTTAGTTCATGCATGAAAATCGGTGAATATTTTCTGCACAGAAGAGGCATAGTAGGTTCATACTGCAGCTGTGTTCCCTTCCTCCTTGTCCTCTTTCACTGTTTCGGAGGTGACATACCATTGTGACTATATATAGGGATTCCAGTGAGTAAAAAGTTTTTTTACAATGGAGTCATGGTAAAATAAAATAAAAATAAAAAAACACTATACTCACCTGCCCCGCCCCCCTCGCCTAGTGCACCTTTGAGGGCGCTGGTTCCTTGCTTTTCAGTGTTATCATGACATGCAGAAAATGCCACAGCAGGGGGGGTATTTATTTATTTAAGAAAATATTTGTAAAATATTTTTCACATTGGTTTACCCCTTTAATATTTGATAACTTAAGACCATAACTATATGAAGCACTAATCATTTGTTTCAAAGCCCCAGTAATGTCAATGCTAAATAAAAACATTGACATGTAGTACAGGTAGAGAGCAGTACAGTACGTGTAATACAAGTAGAGAGCAGTAAAGTACATGTAGTGCAGGTAGAGAGCAGTACAGTACATGTAGTACAGATAAAGAGTAGCACAGTACATGTTATACAGGTAGAGAGCAGTACAGTACATGTAATACAAGTAAAGAGCAATACAGTACATGTAGTACAGGTAGAGAGCAGTACAGTACATGTAGTACAGGTAGAGAGTAGTACAGTACATGTAGTATAGGTAGAGAGCAGTACAGTATACGTAATACAGGTAGAGAGCAGTACAGTACATGTAATACAGGTAGAGAGCAGTACAGTACATGTAGTACAGGTAGAGAGTGGTACAGTACATGTAGTACTGGTAGAGAGGAGTACAGTACATGTAGTACAGGTAGAGAGCAGTACAGTACATGTAGTACAGATAAAGAGTAGCACAGTACATATTATACAGGTAGAGAGCAGTACAGTACATGTAATACATGTAGAGAGCAGTACAGTACATGTAATACAAGTAAAGAGCAATACAGTACATGTAGTACAGGTAGAGAGCAGTACAGTGCATGTAGTACAGATAGAGAGCAGTACAGTACATGTAATACAGGTAGAGAGCAGTATAGTACATGTAGTGCAGGTAGAGAGTAGTACAGTACATGTAGTACAGGTGAAGAGTAGTACAGTACATGTAATACAGGTAGAGAGCCGTAAAGAACATTCAGTAAAGGTAGAGAGCAGTACAGTACATGTAATACAAATAGAGAGCAGTATAGTACATGTAGTACAGGTAGAGATCATTACAGTATATTTAGTACAGGTAGAGAGCAGAAAAGCACATGTAATACAGGTAGAGAGTAGTAAAGTACATATAGTACAGGTAGAGCAGTACAGTACATGTAATACAGGTAGAGAGCAGTACAGTGCATGTAGTACAGGTAGAGAGCATTATAGTACATGTAGTACAGGTAGAGAGCAGTACAGTACACGTAGCACAGGTAGAGAGCAGTACAGTACACGTAGCACAGGATGAGAGAAGAACAGTACATGTAGCACAGGTAGAGAGAAGCACAGTGCATACAGTATAATACAGGTAGAGAGCAGTACAGTACATGTAGTACAGGCAGAGAGCAGTACAGTACATGTAGTATAGGTAGAGAGCTGTACAGTACATTTAATACAGGTAGAGAGCAGTAAAGTACATATAGTACAGTTAGAGAGCAGTACAGTACATATAGCAGAGGTAGAGAGCAGCACAGTACATGTAATACAGGTAGAGAGCAGTACAGTACATGTAATACAGGTAGAGAGCAGTACAGTACATGTAGTACAGGTAGAGAGCAGTACAGTACATATAATACAGGTAGAGTGCAGTACAGTACATGTAGTACAGGTAGAGAGGCGTACAGTACATGTAATACAGGTAGAGAGCAGTACAGCACATGTAGTACAGGTAGAGAGCAGTACAGTACATGTAGTATAGGTAGAGAGCAGTACGGTACATGTAGTACAGGTAGAGAGCAGTACAGTACATGTAGTATAGGTAGAGAGCAGTACAGTACATGTAGTACAGGTAGAGAGCAGTACAGTACATGTAATACAGGTAAAGAGCAGTACAGTACATATAACACAGGTAAAGATCAGTAAAGTACATGTAGTACAGGTAGAAAGTAGTACAGTACATGTCGTACAGGTAGAAAGCAGTACAGTAAATGTAGTACAGGTGAAGATCAGTACTGTACATGTAGTACAGGTAGAGAGTAGTACAGTACATTTAGTACAGGTAGAGCGCAGTACAGTACATATAGTACAGGTAGGGAGTAGTACAGTACATGTAGTATAGGTAGAGAGCAGTACAGTACATGTAGTACAGGAAGAGAGCAGTAAAGTACATGTAGTACAGGTAAAGAGTAGCACAGTACATGTTATACAGGTAGAGAGCAGAAGAGTACATGTAATACAAGTACAGTACATGTAGTAGAGGTAGGGAGCAGTACAGTACATGTAGTACAGGTAGAGAGCAGTTTAGTACATATAGTACAAGTAGAGAGCAGTACAGTACATATAGTACAGGTAGGGAGCAGTATAGTACATGTGGTACAGGTAGAGAGCAGTACAGTACATGTAGTACAGGTAGAGAGCAGTATAGTACATGTAGTACAGGTAGAGAGCAGTACAGTACATGTAGTATAGATAGCTAGCAGTACAATACATGAAGTACAGTACATGTAGTACAGGTAGAGAGCAGTACAGTACATGTAATACAGGTAGAGAGCAGTACAGTACATGTTGTACAGGTAGAGAGCAGTACAGTATATGTAGTATATGAAGAGAGCATTACAGTATATGTAGTATAGGTAGAGAGCAGTACAGTACATGTAGTACAGGTAGAGAGCAGTACAGTACATGTAGTACAGATAGAGAGCAGTACAGTACATGTAGTACAGGTAGAGAGCAGTACAGTAAATCTAGTACAGGTAGAGAGCAGTACAATACATGTAATAGAGGTAAAGAGCAGTACAGTACATGTAGAACAGGTGAAGAGTAGTACAGTACATTTAGTACAGGTAGAGAGCAGTACAGTACATGTGGTACAGGTAGAGAGCAGTACAGTACATGTAGTACAGGTAGAGAGCAGTACAGTACATGTAGTACAGATAGAGAGCAGTACAGTACATGTAGTACAGGTAGAGAGCAGTACAGTAAATCTAGTACAGGTAGAGAGCAGTACAATACATGTAATACAGGTAAAGAGCAGTACAGTACATGTAGAACAGGTGAAGAGTAGTACAGTACATTTAGTACAGGTAGAGAGCAGTACAGTACATGTGGTACAGGTAGAGAGCAGTATAGTACATGTAGTACAGGTAAAGAGCAGTACAGCACATGTAGTACAGGTAGGGAGCAGTACAGTATATTCAGTACAACTAGAAAGAGGTACAGTACATGTAGTACAGGTAGAGAGCAGTACAGTACATGTAGTATAGGAAGAGAGCAGTACAGTACATGTAGTATAGGCAGAGAGCAGTACAGTACATGTAGTACAGGTAGAGAGCAGTACAGTACATATGGTACAGGTAGAGAGCAGTATGGTACATGTAGTAGAGGTAGAGAGGAGTACAGTACATGTAGTACAGGTAGAGAGCAGTACAGTACATGTAGTACAGGTAGAGAGCAGTACAGTACATGTAGTATGGGTAGAGAGCAGTACAGTACATGTGGTACAGGTAGAGAGCAGTACAGTACATGTAGTACAGGGGAAGAGTAGTACAGTACATTTAGTACAGGTAGAGAGCAGTACAGTACATGTGGTACAGGTAGAGAGCAGTATAGTACATGTAGTACAGGTAGAGAGCAGTACAGTACATGTAGTACAGGTAGAGAGCAGTACAGTACATGTAGTACAGGTAGAGAGCAGTACAGTACATGTAGTATAGGTAGAGAGCAGTACAGTACATGTAGTACAGGTAGAGGGCAGTACAGTACATGTAGAACAGGTGAAGAGCAGTACAGTACATGTAGTACGGGTAGAGCGCAGTACAGTACATGTGGTACAGGTAGAGAGCAGTACAGTACATGTAGTATAGGTAGAGAACAGTACAGTACATGTAGTGCATGTAGAGAGCAGTACAGTACATATAGTACAGGTAGGGAGCAGTACAGTATATGCAGTACAACTAGAAAGAAGTACAGTACATGTAGTACAGGTGAAGAGTAGTACAGTACCTTTAGTGCAGGTAGAGAGCAGTACAGTACATGTGGTACAGGTAGAGAGCAGTATAGTACATGTAGTACAGGTAGAGAGCAGTACAGTACATGTAGTACAGGTAGATAGCTGTACAGTATATGCAGTACAACTAGAAAGAAGTACAGTACATGTAGTACAGGTAGAGAGCAGTACAGTACATGTAGTACAGGTAGGGAGCAGCACATTATATGCAGTAAAACTAGAAAGAAGTACAGTACATATAGTACAGGTAGAGAGCAGTGCAGTACATATAGTATAGGTAGAGAGCAGTACAGTACATGTAATATAGGTAGAGAGCAGTACAGTACGTGTAGTACATGTAGAGAGCAGTACAGTACATATAGTACAGGTAGGGAGCAGTACAGTATATGCAGTACAACTAGAAAGAAGTACAGTACATGTAGTACAGGTAGAGAGCAGTACAGTACATGTAGTACAGGTAGAGAGCAGTATAGTACATGTAGTATAGGTAGAGAGCAGTACAGTACATGTAGTACAGGTAGAGAGCAGTAAAGTACATGTAGTACAGGTAGAGAGCAGTACAGTACATGTAGTACAGGTAGAGAGTAGTACAGTACATGTAATACAGGTAGAGAGCAGTATAGTACATGCAGTACAGTTAGAGAGCAGTACAGTACATGTAGTACAGGTAGAGAGCAGTACAGTACATGTAGAACTGGGGAAGAGCAGTACAGTACATGTAGTACGGGTAGAGAGTAGTACAGTACATGTGGTACAGGTAAAGAGCAGTACAGTACATGTAGTGCAGGTAGAGAGCCGTACAGTACATATAGTACAGGTAGGGAGCAGTACAGTATATGCAGTACAACTAGAAAGAAGTACAGTACATGTAGTACAGGTAGAGAGCAGTACAGTACATGAAGTACAGGTAGAGAGCCGTACAGTACATATAGTACAGGTAGGGAGCAGTACAGTATATGCAGTACAACTAGAAAGAAGTACAGTACATGTAGTACAGGTAGAGAGCAGTACAGTACATGAAGTACAGGTAGAGAGCAGTACAGTACATGTAGTATAGGTAGAAAGCAGTACAGTACATGTAGTATAGGTAGAGAGCAGTACAGTACATGTAGTACAGGTAGAGAGTAGTAAAGTACATGTAGTACAGGTAGAGAGCAGTACAGTACATGTAGTACAGGTAGAGAGCAGTACAGTACATGTAGTACAGGTAGAGAGTAGTAAAGTACATGTAGTATAGGTAAAGAGCAGTACAGTACATGTAGTACAGGTAGAGAGCAGTACAGTACATGTAGTACAGGTAAAGAGCAATACAATACATGTAATACAGGTAGAGAGCAGTACAGTACATGTAGAACAGGTAAACAGCAATACAGTACATGTAGTAGAGGTGAAGAGTAGTACAGTACATGTAGTACGAGTAGAGAGCAGTATAGTACATGTGGTACAGGTAGAGAGCAGTACAGTACATGTAGTACATCTAGAGAGCAGTACAGTACATGTGGTACAGGTAGAGAGCAGTATAGTACATGTAGTACAGGTAGAGAGCAGTACAGTACATGTAGTACAGGTAGACAGCTGTACAGTATATGCAGTACAACTAGAAAGAAGTACAGTACATGTAGTACAGGTAGAGAGCAGTACAGTACATGTAGTACAGGTAAAGAGCAATACAGTACATGTAGTACAGGTAGAGAGCAGTACAGTACATATAGTACAGGTAGGGAGCAGTACAGTATATGCAGTACAACTAGAAAGAAGTACAGTACATGTAGTACAGGTAGAGAGCAGTACAGTACATGTAGTATAGGTAGAGAGCAGTACAGTACATGTAGTATAGGTAGAGAGCAGTACAGTACATATAGTACAGGTAGGGAGCAGTACAGTATATGCAGTACAACTAGAAAGAAGTACAGTACATGTAGTACAGGTAGAGAGCAGTACAGTACATGTAGTATAGGTAGAGAGCAGTACAGTACATGTAGTACAGGTAGAGAGTAGTACAGTACATGTAATACAGGTAGAGAGTAGTACAGTACATGTAATACAGGTAGAGAGCAGTACAGTACATGTAGTATAGGTAGAGAGCAGTACAGTACATGTAGTACAGGTAGAGAGCAGTATAGTACTTGTAGTTTTGGTAGAGAGTAGTACAGTACATGTAGTTTTGGTAGAGAGCAGTACAGTACATGTAGTATAGGTAGAGAGCAGTACAGTACATGTATGTAGTACAGGTAGAGAGCAGTACAGTACATGTAGTACAGGTAGAGAGTAGTACAGTACATGTAGTATAGGTAGAGAGCAGTACAGTACATGTAATACAGGTAGAGAGCAGTACAGTACATGTAGTACAAGTAGAGAGCAGTATAGTACTTGTAGTTTTGGTAGAGAGTAGTACAGTACATGTAGTTTTGGTAGAGAGCAGTACAGTACATGTAGTACAAGTAGAGAGCAGTATAGTACTTGTAGTTTTGGTAGAGAGCAGTACAGTACATGTAGTACAGGTAGAGAGCAGTACAGTACTTGTAGTTTTGGTAGAGAGCAGTACAGTACATGTAGTTTTGGTAGAGAGCAGTACAGTACATGTAGTTTTGGTAGAGAGCAGTACAGTACATGTAGTTTTGGTAGAGAGCAGTACAGTACATGTAGTACAGGTAGAGAGCAGTACAGTACTTGTAGTACAGGTAGAGAGTAGTACAGTACATGTAGTATCGGTACAAAAAAAAAAAAAAACACAATGTGTTTGGAATTCAAGATTTCATCCGACCCTTCCATAAGTATTTTAGTTGGTTCTTTATATCATTGTTGCCCAGAACCCTAACCCATAACCTAAAGGTACAACCAAACTGATATCCTGGGACATGGTTCTCTCCAGGTCAAGTGCTGGGGTTACTGTTGAGGTAACACTGGCTTATTTTTACTTTCCACATTTCTTGAACTTCCTTATTACATATATGGAAGTGAATGTGCTGACTTATACTTTCTCTTCTTCTGCGAGGCCCTTCCCAGGAAGTTGCAATATTCATACGGCATTCATAAAGGAGCCGGGATTCACTATCTCTTCAGTCTTTATACAACTTTCCTGTTTTTCTCTTTTATTAGTTTCCTGTTTTTTGCTTTTTTTTTTACTTTTGGTTTTGAGATAATGATATTGACTTTTGAGGATTACCTCAGGATGATAACAGTATAAGCCAAACATACAAAGGTCTTCATTGATATTTTAGACAATTGGCCAGACCCAACCAGAAAAGAGAATGATGGGTGCACAAGGGGGCTTAATCCGAGCTTCAGCTCATGATGGATCCTGTTAAGACATTTTATGCTGCTGTATAATCCATATAAACACTCACTGACAAAAACAACGCACCATGATGTCTTGGGACCTGAATGTGTGGTGGCCACTTAGTCTATAACCATTATTGCCCAATAAAGGTGTACCTATAAAATAATACTGCCAATTCCCTGTAATATCTTTGTTTCTCTTTCTTCCAGTCACCGTGCTATGTCAAAAAACAATAACAGGAATTGAAGGACAATCTATCGTCCTACCATGCTCGTACAAAGTCAAACGTACCAGCGACCTCACCACCATGTGCTGGGGACGTGGAAGTTGCCCGAATTCAAAGTGTAACCAAGAACTCATCTGGACTGATGGTAACAAGGTCACTTTTCAAGCATCTTCACGCTACCAGCTGAATGACAGAATTAACCAAGGGATAGTGTCTCTGACCATTAGTCAAGCAAGCCTTCAAGACGCCGGGACATACTGCTGCCGTATCGAACATCAGGGGTGGTTCAATGATGAGAAGATTAACGTGAGGCTGACGGTTGAAAAAGGTGCTTGTGATTTGTCGAAAAGTTTAATCAATTTGATTAATAATATTGTATTTTATTTATTTTTTGTATGCAGCCTGATTGGTTCCAATAGTCCAGACCTACAAACTTTCTCCTTTTGTGAAACAGAGGGTAGTCCTTCTAGACCAAATATTTAAGGTGTTTTCCAGGGATAAAAAAGTTATGTATGGCTTGGGGTGGTGTAAAAAATAAAAATGTGCCGTTCTAATGACCATTTATCCCTGGTTCAAGTGACATATTGAGTGCTTGGCTGAGCTGGCATCTTTTATGGAGTTGAAGCATCACAGGAACTAGAAAAATACGGTGACGAGCAGGGATCAGAAGTCAATAGAATAGTAGCTGCGGGGATCGAGGTAGGTGAGTCTTACCTTTTTTATTTTACATCTTCCTAAGTAATTTATAAAATATTTATCCCCAGACAACCCCTTTAATGGTCCCCCTCCACTGGAGCTTGGTGACCAACAATGATGTGTAGTGGGACAGGAGCAAGTTCCTGAACAACAACTATAACCTACCAGTTATTATCCATGCCGTATACACCCAAAATGTGGCACTGTTTATCTGGTCCTAATTCTTGTAGACTGGTCTGGACTGGCCCACAAGAGGATGTTGCTCTGATGCACCAATGAGCTTCTAAAATCTAGTAGTAGACATCTCCATTTCGAAGTAACTTTTGACCCAAATAATTTGTCATTAAAGGGGTACTCTGGCCCTAGACATCTTATTCCCCATCCATAGGATCGCAGCGATTCCGGCCACTGAGACCCCCGCGAACAAAGACCTGGCACCCTGGTGTTCTGAACATTGATGTTCAGAACACTGGCTGTGCTAGGCTTTGGATGGTTGTGGTTGTCACGCCACCCTCCATTAAAGGATATCTGCAGCAAAAGACAACTTATCCCCTATCCACAGGGGGGGAGGGGATAAGTGTTTGATCGTGGGGGGTGGTCCGTCCGCTGGGACCCCCGGTGATCTCCTGCACGGGGCCACGTCTCTCCCGTGCAGGAGGCATGCCAGCCGCAGCATGACATCATGGCCGACTTGCCTCCTACATGTAGTTCTATGGGAGAGGCGGGGAGGCAGCATTCTTGCCTCTCCAATAGAACTGTATGGAGAGTGGTCGACGCTACGCGCATTAGCCGCTCACATAGAGCGGCAACGCTGGGGCCCCGTTTGCGCGATCGTGCGGGGTCCCAGCAGTCTGACCATCCGCAATCAGACACTGATCCCTTATCCTGTGGATGGGGGATAAGTTGTCTTTTGCTGCAGATGTCCTTTAATGACTATGGGAGGGGGCCTAACGGCTGTGGTTGCTCATGATCACTCTGTGCATGCGGATTACTGGGGTGCCAGGCCGGAGAGTTTAGACATCTTATCCCCTATCCTTTGGATAGGGGATAAGGTGTCTAAGGGGGATGTCTTTTTTAAGGGGATGAGTTGCAAATAGCCTATAAGATCTTATCGATAGGTCCTGTATGTACAATGAGAGCAACAATGATTACAATGCAACTAAAAGTGGATGTGTACTCAGAATTATGTCCTCTGGTGGGCTCAAGGAACTGGCATTGATCATATACCCTGTTAGTTCCTGAGGTGTAAAAGGTTAATAAGCTGTTTATCTCCCCTGAGGACAAGGGATCGAGCATGATGAAATTCAACTTGCCCAATGCATCAGGACACCATGTGTACACAGTAGATCTTCAGCTCATGCCACCAAAAATCGCCCGTTGGGATCCACTGATTTTTAAAGGGATTTGAGGGTGTTGCTAGGACGGCCTTAAATGTCCCAATCTTATCATTTCACTGATGGCACATGTACAGCAGGGTGGTTAAAAATAGTAGTTGCCAATGGGCCCAGGTGCTTCAAATGGCCTGAAGGCTGTTCTGTTTCATAATTACACACCAGTATAATAAAGGGCACATGGAAGGTGGGGGCCCTGTTACAGATTTTGTCCAGGAGCTTCTGGGTTTCATCAACTTTTTGTTACTGGTTACCGCAAAAGCTATATTATATTATATGACATAAATGTATTTGTCCTATCATTTGTCTTCAAATAATGTTGTCAAATTTTTGTAGCGCCTACAACAACAGTGAGAACTACCACTCCAGCAACTACAACTCCAAAGACAACTCCAAAACCTACAACCGTAAAGACAACTACAACACCACCACCTATGTTGACTACTCCGGAACCTTTCATTCCATTAACTACATCTGTGGAGGTAACTACTTACCCACCTCCATCCGTTACTATCAATACCTCACCACCACTTATGAGGACAGAATCTCCACCATCTTTATCTCCAAGGACTATAACTCGATCAACAAATGTCTTTTCCACTGGTACAACAGGGAGCAAAGACCTGATACCTAGGAGCTCAGGTAAAAGCAGAAAAATTTATTCCTTAGTATATAGTGCATGGTGTATAGACCAAGAGGTCAAGAGGTTATGACTAGGGCTGAGCGAAATGAATCCGAATTCGTTACAAATTTCAGGAAAAATTTGATTCGTAATGAATGCGAATATCGATGTGATTCAATTGCGCAAATTGCTTCATTAAACTCCATTTAGTGCAGTCCAGGCACCAGGGCATCTGAAATAGTGGATCCACATGTGAGCATATGGGGCAAGGAATCCTGGGAAGGCGGGAACAAGGGTCGGCGGGATGACCCTGAGTCAGATGCAGCATGACTGGATGTATGTATAAAACTCTTGAACAATAATTTTAAAATACCAACGGACAGACAGGGGGGGAGAGACAGGACTAACCAACCATACAGACATACAAGAAGCTGCCGTCCAGAACCTCTCTGCGTCCATCAAGAAGCATTTGAAGAAATGACACTAGATTCGAGCAAGGAATATTATAGGATAGCAATGAAGACTCAGGACACATCAAGGTATTTTCAGCGCCCCTAAAGATCCAGCCAAAGCTGAGATAACATACCATTGGATAGATGCAAAAGGGCGGACTATAGATGTAATCTCTGAGGTTGAATAATATGTAGTCAGGAACATTTAACATTTCTTAAAGAGCTTTTTTGCTGTCTTTTCTTTACGATGCAGTGCCTCCCTCCTCTCTAAGGCGAACAGATGTTTCAATGCCTCTACCAAATGTGCAACTGTAGGTAAGGAGGGCGAAAGCCATTCACATAATAAGTTCAATATAGCAAGGAAGATGACGGCGCGTGTTATTGGAGACAAACGTGCCCTGCACAATATTGTGGAACTGAAAGTGGGCCAGTCCTTGAGCCTGTCGGTGTGTACCAAAGTGCTCGGCAGCGCCAACGTGTGCAGCTGTAACTATGGTCAGGGACAATACATGTCCTTTACGGCCCACTGGGCAAATGTGGTTTCTGCACAGCCACAACAGCAAATTGGTCAGGTCACGCCGCTTCAGCCTCCACGCTCTCAGGCCATTGGTCCTGTGACAGTGTGCGACTTTGCCTCCTCATCCTCCACCGTGTCCTCAGTCTCCACTGCCCAGACAAGTCTCAGTGGCCCTTCAGCATACCATGTTTGCTGCAAAAAGGGTGGCCCCACACAGGAAACTCTCCCTATTTCCACCTAAAAAAAAACACGGCCCCACGGCGGTGTCACACTGTTCTTCACATGGTTTGCCTTGGCGAACGGAGTCACACAGGGGAGGAACTGCTAGAGGAGCTAGAGGGTTATGAGGAATGCGAGACAGAGGACCCAGACACACCGTTGCAGTATGCAGTGGAGATGGAGGCAGCGAGTCCCTACAAGTCATTTGCACAAATGGCACAATGCATGCTCACTTGCTTGCACAGTGACCGCCGAATACTGGCTCTCCACAAATACTGGCTCTCCACCTTATTGGACCCTCGCTACCAGCACAAAATGGGGGCCTTTTTTACACCCACTGAGAGGGGGGACAAACTGACCTACTACAGAGACATCCTATGTAGTCAGTTGGCCGATGCCTATCTGCGCCATCGTCCATCCTCTCGCAGGTCTGACTCGGGGGGGCCTCTGCGCTCATCTTCCCCTGCCATGGCTGCTGGGAAGGGGGTGGGGTGGCAGGAGCAGCTCCATCAGCAGCAGCCTGAGTCTACAGTCGCTTATGAGTAGTTTTCTTCACCCACATAGTGAAGCAAACCATCAGCAGCAGGTAGACCTGGAGCAAGACCTGAAGCAGGTGGTGGCATACCTTAACATGACCATGCCAACAAACTTTGAAGATCCGCTGGACTTCTGGGCAGCCAAAATTGATTTGTGGCTGCAACTAGCAGAGTTTGCCCTGGAAAAGATGTCCTGCCCGCCCAGTAGTGTGGCATCAGAGCGGGTGTTTAAGGCCAACTTGTCTGTCCATGAAAAATGTGGAGAGACTGACCTTTGTGAAGAAGAATCAGGCATGGTTCAGCCAGGATTTCCACCCACCAATGCCTGATGCATCAGAGTAGATTGACCATGGTGCCACACCAACACTTCACAAATATGGATAGTGCAAAAGATTTTTAAGGTGCTGCTCCCCAGTTACAAACATTCCTCCGCATCAGACCACAAGTATTGAGGATATGCATTAGCTAAAACTTAACTTTTCTTAGGATAAAATATATTTTTATATTATTTTTAATCAAACAAAAGGTTAAGGTGTGCAAAAAATTCTATGTGCCACCTACACCAACAAGTATTGATGTGATGCAAAGGTGGAAGGGAACAACGTATGGTCCATTGTAACCAGTGGGGGTAAAAACTTCTCCTGTAAGGCCCTACTCTCGCATTATGAATTCCCTTCTTGGCAAGTGTTACTCGCGTCAAAAAGGGTGGCCCCACACAGGAACCTCTCCCAATTTCCATCTAAAAACACCGCCCTTTTTGGGGCGAGTAACACTTGCCAAGAAGGGAATTGATATGGCAAGAGTAGGGCCTTGAAGGGGAATTTTTTACCCCCACCTGCTACAATGGACAAAACATTGTTCCCTTCCACCTTTTCGAGGAAAATGTTACTCGTCTTAAAAAGGGCGGCTCCACACAGGAACCTCTCCCTAATTCCACCTCAAAGCCCTGGGAAATGGCAGTATTTGCAGGTGGAAATAGGGAGAAGTTCCTGTGTGGGGCCGCCCTTTTTGGGGCGAGTAACATTTGCCAAGAAGGGAATTAATAATGCGTGAGTAGGGTCTTGCAGGGGAAGTTTTTACCCCCACTGGTTACAATAAACCATACGTTGTTCCCTTCAACCTTTAAGAGGTCTTTGCATCACATCAATACTTGGTGGTGTAGGTGGCACATGGTGTTTTTTGCACGCCTTTCCTTTTGTTTGATAAAAAAAAAAAATGTAGGTACTTATATTTTATCCTAAGAATATTTTTAAATGTTAAGTTTTGCAAAATGCATATCCTCAATACTTAATTGTGTACACTAACACTTTTACAAAAGAGGCCATTTTCTTCTGCCTACCTGCCTCAGCTACTATTCTGATCCTGCCACCCGCCTGATGCCACACATCTGATGCCAAGTTCTCCTTTTTTCACCCACCATTGTCACAAGGTACTGGTATTGCCACCCACCACCCCACTATGTCACCGGGTCACTTTCAGAACTCCTGATGCTGCTGATGCCAGCTCCAGACCATCTCATTCTGCCACCATATGCTCTCCTTATACTGCTGCCACCTCCAGGCTTTCTCATTCTGCTACTATATGGTCTCCTCATGCTTCCACCACCTCCAGGCTGTGTCACTGTACCACCATGTGGTCTCCTCATGCTGCTGGCACATTAAATAAAACTTGTTAGGTTTATCTATTTGAAATCTTCAAATTAAATGTTAAAAAATATCTTTAATCTTTTCAATTGTGAGGCCCTATGGTCTCGTCAGGCTGTTGCCACCTCCAGGCTGGGTCATTCAGCCACTATATGGTCTCCTCATGCTGCCGCCACCTCCAGGCTCTTTCATTGTGCCGCTCTGTGACAGTGATTCTAATAGCGATGCCTGCAATCTGCATGTCATACTGAATAACAGTATTATTTCATTAACCCAGCACACACCCAATGCATGTTACAGCAAGACAAAGTGTTCTACACTCCTATTTTGGCTCTCTGTAGGCAGAAATAGCCGTTTTTAATACAGATTCACTGCGAATAAATTCGGACCGAACCAAGTTTTTGGGGGAAAATTCGGCAAATCGGCCGAATTAAATTTTTCAAAATTCACTCATCTCTAGTTATAACTATATAACTGACCATATATTGTAATGAGCTGAGCTGGCCAGTCTGTGTTTTTTGCTTCCTGGTCAGGTAAGGGTTACAGTCTTTGACCAATTGGCAGCTAGGAGGAGTTATTTCTAGGCTCTTCATCCTTTGTAGATGGCTGCTGATTTGACATCACTTGACTCTTACCTTGTACTCTTGTCTGTGTCTGTGCCCACATGTACTTTGTATAGCCATGGCAAATTAGTTTTTGTCCGGTTTGGCTTTTACCAGTGTTCTTACTGTCCAGTTATTTGTCTCTACCGGTCGGTTTTATCCTGTCCAGTTTAGTTTCTGTATTAATGACTTTCTTCTTGTATTTTGGCTTGTGTTCACTCCCGTTTCTGTGTATCCTCAATCTTGACCTGTTTTGCATTTTGTATTCCTCCATGTTTGGAGTTTGGTTTTCAAGTTAATCCCGCTCCTCCTATGGTTGGTTCTGTTCTTAAGCTTCGAGTCAGTTAGGTCCATGTTCAGACTTTTGGTATTTGTGCGTTTTTGCCTATTCTTGATCTATATGGTGTCTGACTTCAGTTTGACTGTCCATTCTCTGCATTCGTGGTCTAGTCTCGCTGTTTTCTATTCTAGTTATATTGTCTTGTTCAAATTCTCATATCTGCCGTTTAATCTGCTTTGGTTCTTGGGCTGTTGTCTGTATACTATATTCCTGCTGCCATGTCTTCCTGATATCTTTTTCCTACTTTGCATTTCTGCCGTTATTTAGTATTCTGGTTCCCTGTCTGTGTGTTATAGTTGTTAACCTGACTTGTGTCCCCGACCTTGTACAGTTCCTATTTATCGATAATGACACCCCTGCACCTTAGTTAGTGAATGGACTGTCTCCAAGTTGTAGAGCAACCGTTTAGGGGAACTATGCAAGTAGGCAGGGAAAGGGGTTGTGGGGAAAGTTTAGGGCTCACTTATATGACATATAGTAGTGAAACTAAGAGGATAAAAGTATGGTCATAGCCCAACCACAGGTTTTTGGATGCCTCTCCATGTAAACGTGAACTAGGTGGTCTCCTGAAGTGAATTTCAAACTTGTTTTTAAAGTCAATCAAAAGAAATAGATACAGGCTAACTCTACTAACAACCACCTAGAATCTGAGCTCACACTGTCACACCAATACCCACTTTTCGATTTCCAAAGTTCTCTATAGATATAGAGTAAATGATCTCCTGTGATCCCCCGCAATCTCCAGAAAGTTGCCCCAATCTCCCTGTGTGGAACACTGAAGACAGCTAAGTACAGCACTTGACTGTCTCCATAGCTCCCATAGAGACTGCATGGAGGGAACATGTCAACCTTGCTCCGTGCACAGGAAGATTCAGGTGCCATTCTGAATATCGGATGGGGGGGTCTGGCTTGTCCCTGTGACTTCAGGTATCAATTTCTAAATGCTCAAGATAAGATCATTGATGTGAAGAGGGGAGCTCTACTGCTCATTAGATTTTAAGACAGCAGGAGGCCTTTGTTCAGATAAAAGAGCAGCGAACCTGTTCTGATTGAAACTACTGTGACTGGGAAAGGCTTCCTGCTGCCTAAAAATGTAATGAGCAGTAATATGGGCTTCTCCTCTTCACATCAGTGCTCTGGCCCTAAGCAGACAGGAAGGGAGGGGGAGCAGGGATGGGAGCAGACTGCTTTTAGAGAGTTTGATGGGGCATGATATGGAGAGATCTGCGCACTATGGCTTATAACATTATATTAGTAAGATGCTTTATTTCACTTTTTGACACCATACACAGGTTTTTTTTTTTTTCCTGCTGAACAACCCCTTTAAGATGGTGTTTGAACTTGACTGTAACTGTTAACTATATGCATTAAACCACTATAGTGAAGGTTGTACAAAATGATTCTGAACATTTATACATAGTGGGGTACATTTATCAAAACCTGTCCAGAGGAAAAGTTTCCAAGTTGCCCATAGCAACCAATCAGATCGCTTCTTTCAGTTTTGAAAAGGCCTCTGAAAAATTAAAGAAGCGATCTGATTGGTTTCTATGGGCAACTCAGCAACTTTTCCTCTGGGCAGGTTTTAATAAATCTCCCCCAGTGTACTTATTTACATACTTTGATTTTTCAAGTGATGCCATTTTGCAAGCTCCTCACTTGTCCTGATCATAGCCTGAAATGACAAATTCTTGTCTTCAGCCATGGTACCTTGTTTCGGTGACTTCCTAGAGTCAGCCATTGCTACTTAAGATTACTTTATGGATAATGACCTGTGAATTCCCTGTGGGAAAGTCCACACCTCCTTGTGGGTAAACAATCACACAATCCCATTAGAAGGAGCAGGGAGAAGCACTTGGCAGCACTCTTCACTCCTCAGCTTTCAGGCCCCATAGACTTATAATGGGGCCATCCAGAGATCGCTGTGAGCCTGGAGTGAAGCGTGTACCACGTGCTTCTCCAAGCTCAATGTAATGATCATTGGGGGTCACAGCACTGAGCCCCCGACAGATCAAAACCTTTTGACATATTTCTGGGACATGTCAAAAGATTTTATGTCAAGCAGATGTTTAGCATTGACTCCCATTTTCTTTTTGTAGGATTCCCAGAAGTAATAACTGAAAGTGAACCACGGAGAATAGATCCTACTGGTGACAGGATCTCAGGTACGGGATTGTGGGAGTCTTCCCTTTTCTAACATGTACTTTCATATATTAGTATTATGTGAATACAGGAAATTGTAAATTAAATATCTTGTTAGGAACAATGACATCTTCTTCTAGTGTGCGTATACGCTATGTGGGACCGTACCCAAAAACATTAGCTGACAGAAGGGAGGGGAGAGGAGGGGGATGAAGCTGCAGCTTATCACTGTGTTCTATTATATGTTCTACTCTATTATATAATATAGAAGTGGATGCATATGATTGGCCTTCAGCACACATACAAATTCGGGGTCATTGCATAGTGGCCACAGAGTGACAGCACTGGAGATTCAAAATCCCAATACAGACCAATATATGGAGGGGTCAATCAATATTTTCCAGCTACCGATTGATAAAGCTACTCCATAGCGAAACATGTCGAGGGGGGCAGAGCAGGGACTTTTTTAATCGCACAAGCGGAGGCCAGTAAATGGAAAAGCATGTAACTGCAGGCATGCTTCTCTAAAAATAATAACAAGAGAGGAGTATAAATCCCCACAATCACAGGCTAAAAAATCTATATAACTGGCCCAAGCTGAGTGTATTTTTAAGAGAGTGAATTTTCTTCATTTTTCTTCATTTTGTTACATTTCAGCACCTTTTTAATAAAGCTTGTGGGATCACTGACAATATTAATATATGGGAACATAGGGATTTTTGGATTCCAATTAGGAATCTATGGGGAAAAAAAAAAAAGCACTGGAGATTCAGGACCAGGGTTAAAATGGTGGATAGTCACCTGCTTTGCGAGTTTCATTATTTATTTTAAAAATGCCAATTAATATAAATAAATCTTGCCACTAATATTTTTGATAATGTTCTCTATTTTCCCTTTTCTAGATTTCCCAGGGTTTACTCCTGATCATGTTGACCTGAGTACATTTGCTGGAGAACAAGACCACACACCTTCTCCATGGCAGAAAAGTCCAACCCCGGATAATGACGGTAAAATTAGGACAAGACTATTTGGGTTGTCACTTAGTATAAAAAAATTGGGGGATTTTTCTAAAGGGTTTTTCCAAATATCTAGTAAAATCAGTACTGGAAAGATAATGTTTTCCAGTTATACTGCGGAAATAGACTGTTTTCTAGAGTGTAACTTCTATGGTAAAACCAGTATCGTGATTGAATTTACTTTAAATTAAAGGGGTACTCCAGTACAAAACAACTGGTGCCGGAAAGTTAAACAGATTTGTAAATGACTTTTATTAAAAAAAACGTTACCCTTCCAGTACTTTTTAGCAGCTGTATGCTACAGAGGAAATTCTTTTCTTTTTGAATTTCTTTTGTTGTCTTGTCCACAGTGCTCTCTGTCCACAGCACTCTCTGTCTCTTGTCCACAGTGCTTTCTGCTGACACCTGATGCCCGTATCAGGAACTGTCCAGAGCAGGAGAAAATCCCCATAGCAAACCTGTGCTGCTCTGGACAGTTCCGGACACGGACAGAGGTGTCAGCAGAGAGCACTATGGACAAGACAAAAAAGAAATTCAAAAAGAAAAGAATTTCCTCTGTAGCATACAGCTGCTAAAAAGTAATGGAAGGGTAAAGATTTTTTAATAGAAGTGATTTACAAATCTGTTTAACTTTCTGGCACCAGTTGATTTAAAAAATAAATAAATGTTTTCCACCGGAGTACCACTTTAAAGGGTACTCCAGTGCTCAACTATGGAGCACCAGAGTACCCTTTAAAAGGGTACTCCAATGGAAAACATTTTGAACACTGGAGCCAGCTCTTGCTCGTGACGTCATAGCCTCGGCCCCTCATGATGTCACGCCCCGCCCCCTCAATGAAAGTCTATGGGAGGGGGAGTGACAGTTTGTTCCAAACGCTGAGCAGTGGAGTACCCCTTTAAGAAGGATTATTGAGATGTCTTATTTATATTCCTTGTCGGTTCATCATGGGTCATCTCTGCAAAAAATGTGCCTCAAGGTCCCAGCTGCTGACCTGGGTTTGGACCCATAAAATGCCACAGGATAATTTTTCTAAAAGAATAGTTTCCTCAGAAGATTAAAGGAGATGAAGGTGCTGAAAAACGTATCCCCTATCCTAACGATAGGGGATAAGTTTCAGGTCGAGGGGGGTCTGACCGCTGAGGCCCCCAGCGATCTCCTGTACGGGGTCCTGGCTCGCTGGCCAGAAAGCGGGTGTCGACCACCCCATGAAGCGGCGGCCGACACGCCCCCTCAATTCTGCGCTATGGCAGAGCCGGAGATTGCCGAAGGCAGCACTCTGGCTCTGCCATAGAGTTGTATTGAGGGGGCGTGTCGGCCGCCGCTTCGTGCTGTGGTCAACACGCCCTCTTCCCACTGGCTGCCGGGGCCCCGTACAGGAGATCGCAGGGGCCCCAGCGGTCGGATCCCCCGCGATCTGAAACTCTTCCCCTATCGTTAGGATAGGGGATACGTTTTTCAGCACTGGATTTCTCCTTTAAATATAGAAATTGAGACCACCGATGCTGATCAGGGACCTAACAGAAGGAGGTGCAGAAGTTTGGGACACACCAGGCCCCTTGCAATTTAAGGGGACACCTTTAAATGGTCTGTAGAGGTTTTGGTGGCTTGTTACAGATGTTTAATATTAGCCATAATATCTAATAATCCCACAAGAACAAATTCAGGGCATTAGTTGTGGATATTGATGCAGTAGTATATTTGTTGTAGGGAAGGTCACATTAATTATTCTTTTTTTACTTGTAGGAATGTCAGATTTGTTTCAGGGAAATGTCACCGCTCTACAGAGAAAGGTAAAAGTCTTAAACCAAATTATTATATAAATTGACTCATAGTCGGCTAGCAGGGGTCAGTGCAAGGCCAATGCATCTTAGACAAAAATCAGTCAAACCACCCGACTGTCTAAGGTGTATGGAGTCCTCCCCCACAGTTGTTGGATTTCTTCTGCCTGACCCTATTGTTCTGGCAGAATTGTCTGGCTGCAGCTTACCCCTTCCCTTTGAGGACACATAAACCTTCAGCCATGCCCAACATTCCTGTGTATGGGAAGGTTGGGAGAAACAAGTACCAGCTGACTGAATGTTTGGACGACAGTTATAGAAAGTGTACAACTACCTTTAGGGGTGAAATATGCATAAAAGGATGAAGATGGCACTCACCACAGATGAAAAAACGGCTATGCTTTATTCAATACACCGGCAGACTTACAGCATGGGGAGGAGGAATGCCATGAGTGTGATAGCTATTTCGGGCACAAGGTGTATTGAATGAAGCACAGCCGTTTTTTCATCTTTGGTGGATATTTCACTCTGAATTCTGGATTGAGCAACCCGCTGAATTTGTTACGGATCTAAGTGTTCCTGGGCATCACAACTGGTCATTATGGGAGCTGTGTCGAGTGCTCCGTCTTTCATGTCTGACTACCTTTTGGGGGATTAAGGGGAATAAAACATATCCCCTATCCACAGGATGGGGCCCATCTCCTACCTCGGAGTGCTATAGACATACTGGTCTCAGGAGCGGCAGACCTCTCTGCCAGCCACCAGCTGAGGCGGGCCACCGCTGCCGCAGTGATTGGTGGAGCGGGACGTCACACATGAGACCAGTTTGGGGCCTGTCTCCTACCTTGGAGCGCTCCAGCACCTACTTCAGAAGCCCAAGGTAGAAGACTGTCCCCTTTCTGGAGATTGCAAGGGGTTCCAGTGGTCGAGAATCAGACACTCATCCCCAGATAATCACTTTTGGTGTGTATTACACTGACCTCTAGGGCCAAATTACGAGGATTAACAAGCTTATTGCTCAGTTTTGGTTATCGCTGGCTCTCTTACACAGAGCAATAGTTTCCTATTCAGTCGATAATCATTTCATGTAATAATGGCCTTAGCCACAGAGGACCCACTGCTGACACCTACTGGACCAAGCATATATATAGTCTATGCAAGGGTCTCTGTGTATGTATTGTATGTATGATTGTAGGGTGGGGTGTCTACCTACTGGAATAAGTCATTTAATAGTATGGCTTATTTATATGTCACCAAATCCTATTGTGGGGAAACTTCTAAATTATCATACCTTAAGTTTTGAGAACTTTGATGGGTAGAATGGGTAACCCCCAGGCCACGATTCTGACAAGTCTTTCTGTTGCAGGATACAAGTACCATTGTCATCGCTATTAGTGTATCTGTATTTGCACTAATAGTGATCTGTGCAATACTTCTACAATTTAAAGGTAAGTCAAAAATATTTCAAGGGGTCTTCTGGTTCAGGAAAAAAAACTTGATTTCAGTGGATATTTTTGTGTTAGCTTAGCGGAGCTGTTCGGGACCGCCTCGGCATCCCAAACAGCTGAGAGGACAGCGGGAGGTACCTTACTGTGCTCCACGCTGTCCGATCAGCATTTGATTGCTTCAAGCCTGAGATCCAGGCTTGAGCAATCGACCGCCGATAACACTGATCAATGCAAAGATATGGCATAGCATTGATCAGTGTGTTCAATCAGTGTACTGCATGTTATAGTCCCAAAAGACAAAAGAAAAGTGTAAAAAATGAGTTAATAGATGGGATGTAACCCCTTTCCTAATAACAGTTTGAATCCCCCCTTTTCCCATTAAAAAAAAAACATTGTAAATAAAAAAAATATAAACATATGTGGTATCGCCACATGTGTAAATGTCTGAACTATAAAAATATATCATTAATTAAACTGCACGGTAAATGACGTGCCCATAAATAAATTCCAAAAGTCCAAAATAGCGTATTTTTGGTCACTTTTTATACTATAAAAAAATGTATAAAAAGCGATCAAAAAGTCAGATCAAAATAAAAATGGTACCAATAAAAACTTCAGATCACGGCACAAAAAAAATTAGCCCTCATACATCCTCGTATGCAGAAAAATTTAAAACTTATAGGGGTCAGAAGAGGACAATTTTAAAGGCACTAATTTTGGTGCATGTAGTGACATTTTTTTTTTAAGTAGTAAAATAAAGAAAAACCTATATAAATTGGGTATAATTGTAACCATATGGACCTACAGAATAAATATATGGTGTAATTTTTACCGAAAAGTGCACTGCGTAGAATCGGAAGCCCCAAAAATATACAAAATGCCCCAATTTTGCCCCATAAATATTTTTTTCTGGGTTTGATGTTAATTTTGTGGTAAAATGATTGATGTCATTACAAATTTCAATTGCCCCATATGAGTCTGTAGGTGTAAAATTGAAGCTTTAGGATTTTTAGAAGGTGATGAGGAAAAAAACTAAAGTGGAGCAAAACAGAAAAACCTGTGGTCCTTAAGGGGTTAAAAAATGTAACTTTTAAAAACATGCATTGTATTCCAAAACTGAGAAAGCTTTGGTTTATAGAAAGAATGCATAAACATGAGCTCTGGATATATGGGAGGATATGATAGAGGTGACCGATATAGACAAGGCGTTCCATCTTATTGGGTGGGTAGGGCTGATTGCCTTTATTTACATCCATAGAAAGCTTTTGGTGGGGTGGATTATTTCATGTTAAAGAGATCAATGGGGCAAAACAAAAATCTTTCATTTGAGGGCATGAGACAGGTGCCCATCGCTGTTCCCCATAAGATAAGAACAAGAAAAATAAAAATGGATTTCTAACTGTAAAGCTTTATCTGAAATACAAAATTTTTATTTCATCTATTAGTTCGGAAGCAAGGACATTACCCTCTAGGCTTGGATCCACAGTAAGTATCTGTTGTGCCCACTATGTCAGAATCTACATATGACATTTATAATTTTTTTTATATGTATTATATTCAGGGGTTTTTGAAAGAAAAAAATTCTTATAGTCCATGGGATCTCAATGAAGAATCCTTTCTACATTCCAATCCAGGATCATGATATTCCAGCATCCTACACTATAATCCAGTGTCAAAGATGTAGTGGTTTATTTTAAAGGGGTACTCCACTGCTCAGCATTTGGAACAAACTGTTCTGAAGTCTGAGCCGTGACATCATAGCCCCACCCCCTCATGACATCACGCCCCACCCCCTCAATGCAAGTCTATGGGAGGGCTGTCACGCCCCCTCCCATAGACTTGCATTGAGTGGCGGGGTGTGACGTCAAGAGGGGGTGGGGCTATGACACCAAGAGCTCCCGGCGCCGGCTCCAGCATCTGAAACAGTTTGTTCCAAACACTGAGCAGCGGAGTACCCCTTTAAGTCCTGTTGTAGATTTTTTCTAAGGAAACCTTTCACCATGTTAATGCTATCTTATCTGTCAGCATCATGTTATAAAACAGGAACAGCTGAACAGCTTGATATGTATCTTTTTGAGATATGTTTAAAGTTAAAATCTCTGGACTTTCCATCCTTAAAGGGGTACATTGTGGAACTAGACTTATCCCCTATCCATAGGTGTGGACACGCTGTTCCATCTACAGGTTTGCTTACCTCGGGCCGAGAAAAGTAGTGGGACGTGCTGCACATTGGCAGCCCCCAACCACCAGCGTTACTATAAGTATCTGAATGAGGGGGTCCGACCACTGGGATCCCATAAACACCTGTACGGACCCCTTGTCTCCTGTCCAGGGCTTGACAACTCACTGAAGCACTTGGATCCTCATTCCTGCTCTTCTGGGAAGGTGGAGGCCGGACCACTCCAAGAACGGGCGTGTTGCTAGATCCCATACAGAAGATTGCGAGGGGTTTCAGTGGTCTGTCCCTCCTTGTTCCGACCTTTATCCCCTATGCTGTAGAAAGGATATAATTCTAGTTCCCTGGAATACCCCTTTAAGGAGTCCAGTGGGTGGTCCTTTCATTAAGTGACACTGTACACAGAAAGCTCATAGAAAGATCAGCGATATTGATCAATAAGTTACAAGTTCTACTGCATCTTTACCCACAAATATATATTTCAATCTATTCAGCTACTCCTGCTCTATTACATGATGTGAATAGATGAGATTTTTATGGTGACAGGTTCCCCTTAACTCCTTCCAGACCAATGGTATGCATGTATGGCATCGGTCAGGTGAGGGAGTATGGCGAGAGCTAGAGAGTTGGAACCAACTCCATCCCATATTGACTGATATCAGAGATCACTTCAATGCTGGTCATTAAACTGTTGAAATACAATAGTCAGTAGTGACTGCGGCATATGAACAGTTTTGGCACACATCGCTGGTGTCTATTGGCTTGATTTGAGAATATTATGGTAAGTAAGAATATGAGATACTTTATACTAAGTCCCATATGTCTTGTCCCCAGTCTCGAACTTGTCAACCATGCTGAGGAATCTCAGGCTGACACAAAGGACCACAACACAGCGGGCGAAGAGGACAAGACCAAAACCAACCACATAGGGAATATCAGCGAGGACTGATTGATAACACTGGACAATGGACAGGTCGACCTTCTCTACCAGTAACTTGGACCAAATTTTTGTCTAGTTCTTCTAAGGAAATAACCACATCTTGGCTTTGTACACCAACACTTTCCAAGGTCTTCTTGAACCATAAACATATTAAGGTGTTCCATGTACAAAGTTTAGATATCAACATTTTTCTACTTGTTCAATTTTTTTTTTTTTAAAGAAAAAATACCATATAATATTGAAACATGTACTAGTCTCTGGATTTAAATAACCTATCCATTATATGGACAGTCATTGATTTTAGTTGTGTAATACACCTTATTTGCCCTCTGGGGGTATTGCAGGGAAATGAATCTCTTCCTAACAGGTTCTGCCGCAGATTGTAGCTGATCACTGAACAGCAGACACCTTGTGAATTGGCAAACGCCTTTACAGTAGACCTGCTCTCTATATATCTAGTGGATACAGAGAGTCTTGAAAAAGTCAAGCCGATGGCCACAAATGAAGCATAGGAAGAATCATGTATATTGGTTTATTGCATCATTTTTTTTTAGTGGATTTGCTATATTCTAGGTACTGATGCTTTCTGACATGTCATTGGCACATGCCACACGATAATGCAAGTGACGGTTCATAGCCCAGGAATGTTGAAGTTCCACCGAATTTCCACTGAAGGAATGCCCAAAGTGTTAGATTACTAACAGGGGTCCCAGCTCACAGACCCCAACCAATGGTACCTTCTACAATGTCAGGACTAAGGGATTAGGACACAAATGTGAACACAGCCTTGTTCAACCAGACATGGCGGATGGTTCAGTGCAGAAAAAAATGTTAGTACTGCCAATCTACTGCACTGGATGTAGCTAATGTTTATTGGACATACCATACTTTTATTATTTTATGTATAGTCTTATCTAGGAGTGTAACAAGTAACCATGGGGTCCTATACTATAACTTGGAATGGGGCCATATCACCATGACCACCTCCACCAGTGTCTTGAGAACATAAAAAGCTCATAATCATTTTGCGCCATGCATAGAAATAGAGCACAAAGTGATGTCATAGCACAGGAACAATGCACACAGTAATGTCAAAGCATGGGGCTAATATACTTGGTAATGCATGATGAGAACTACCGGTAATTACAGTCCAGAAATTATGCAACAACTTACTGGGATCATGCACAAATTGATGTCACTGAACAGGGATCATGCACACAATGATGTCATAGGACAAGAATAATGCACACAATAATGTCACAAAACAAGGATAATGCACACAGTAATGTCACAGTACAGGGATAATGCTCCCAGTGATGTCACAGTACAGGGATAATGTTCACAGGGATGTCACAGGACAAGAATAATGCACACAATGATGTCACAAAACAAGGATAATGCCCATTGTAATGTCACAGTACAGGGATAATGCTCACAATGAAGTCAAAGTACAGGTATAATTTCCACAATGATGTTACAGAACAGATATCATTCTCGCAGTGATGTTATAGACCAAGGAGAATGCACACAGTGATGTCACAGTACATAACTAAGGCATATACAATGATGTCACAGTATCTGGATTATGCATTATATTGTAGTGACATTGTACTGGGATAATGCATACACTGCTGTCAAAGTATATGGAAAATGTGCACAGTGATGTCACAATGTAGCATCAATGCACACAGTGATGTCACAGCGATGTCTGAATTGTCAGACAAACTATAAACCCTCATATCTCAAGTACGGAAGGGCGTATCAATAAAGTTTAAAACAATGTGTGATCATTGCACCTTAAGCTATGTAATGATAATGCAAATTTATTGGTATGGGCACAGGTCCTCTTAAGCGTCACTTAGGTGTTCAGCTCAATCCTGAATTGTTGATGTCCTGTGGGTATGCCTAGATATACTCACAGTGTGGTTTCACTCTCTCCTATTGCCCTATTAATCAGATTTTTGTGATAAATTTATATCATTTATGTGGAGAATTCCTTTAAATTCAGGGCTTTAAAACCTATTGCACTATACATATTTCTCGATGATATCTTCTCCGGCTTTGTTTACATTTCTTATTGTAACTGCCTCATTGGTTTATGATGGCAAATGGATGAACATTAAAACTTTGTTTTTAAGATTGCAGTCCTTGATTTGCGATAACTACCTTAAAGTGAAACTGCACAGCAATATTGAAATGACGTAGTGATGCTGCATAGCAATAATCCAAGAATGTGTCAACTGCCGATCTGCATAGAGCAGTGTCCCACTGCATGTTATTTGTGTGGTGTCTATTGGTTGTCGGATATGATGTTTTGCTCCTTTGTGTCATGCACTTTGCTACATTTGCACTTTATGCACCTAAAGTTCACACTGTTGATGTCCTTGTTGCTACCACCTAATGGTTGCATTGGGTTGAGACTGTGAGCAGGTACACTGTATGCAGTTACAGTTACTCATGGGCATATATTGGGGAAAACCCTAGAAGGCAGGAGGTCCCTTGCCTAAAAGGGTAGTCTGGGGAGCTACACTTATACCCTATCCATTGAAAGCCCACAGGTTCTGTCTCACACAAGTGATGCACTGCACACTGCTTCCAACACGTTGTCATACTGGGCACAAATGATGAAAAACAAGAGATGGAAAAAATTGATGAAGGTGATACATTATATGTTGAAGATGAAGGTGATACATTATATGTTGAAGATGAAGGTGATACATTATACGTTGGAGATGAAGGTGATACATTATACGTTGGAGATGAAGGTGATACAGTATACGTTGAAGATGAAGGTGATACATAATACGTGGAAGATGAAGGTGATACATTATATGTTGAAGATGAAGGTGATACATTATATTTTTCAGAAAGGTAGAAGTAAGGGGCGCACTCACAAAATAGGTGCAAAAACTGTGAATTATTTTATTCCATCGGTGCAATTAAAACAAGCAGCATGACAGGATACAGCCGGTGGATCGATTCATGACTGGGTACCTTTTTTCTTTTAAATCAACTGGTGCCAGAAAGTTAAACATATTTGTAAATTATGAATTCGGGTAGAGTACAGACATGGCGCACATCTACAATCTTGTATAATGATCTGATTGCTTCTCAGCATAATATCAAAAATATGGGCTTGTACTTTTTGATCAAAAATGTATACTAACAACCTGTTAGTTTTTGAAATTATGCTGAGAAGCAATCAGATCACTATACAAGATTGTAGATGTGCGCCATGTCTGTATTCTATCCGAATTCACACTGTGATTTCTATCCTTCCTTTTTTTTTTTTTTTTGAACATGTGCTGCACTCTTCCCCACCCCCTCAGCCCAAACCTATATAGGTGGTAATTAGCCACACTAGGGCCATTTCACTCCTAGCAGCCTCCCAGTCTGACTGGGAGAGCAGGGTAAGTGAGCCATTACACCTTGTTCACACTGGTGTGGTGCAGGGCGGCGTCCGTTGCTGCCGTGGCGCTGTGTCTGCGGGCGGGTGCGGCGCATGACTGGTTTGAGTGGCATTGGGGCCGCTCTGCCAGTGGGTCGCTCCCCCCCCCCCCCCGCCCCCTTGGGCACTGGTGTCGCGGCGGCGGTGGTGGTCGCCGCGCGGTGCTACGCCATTTTATGCTAGGGATGTTAGGGACCCACTCTGAATAGGTGGCCTTGACGTGGCGAGTGGGCTTGTACTTTTTGATCAAAAATGTATACTAACAACCTGTTAGTTTTTGAAATTATGCTGAGAAGCAATCAGATCACTATACAAGATTGTAGATGTGCGCCATGTCTGTATTCTATCCGAATTCATATTTGTAAATTACTTCTATTAAAAAATTTTAATCCTTCCAGTACAGTGGTCCCTCAACATACGATGGTAATTCGTTCCAAACGAGCCATCGTTTGTCGAATCCATCATATGTTGAGGGATTCGTGCAATGTAAAGTATAGGAAGCTGTACTCACCTGTCCCCGCCGCTCGCGATGGTGTCCCTGCCACTCCTGATGGTGACCCCGGGCCTCCCCTGGTCATCTCCGGTCCTCTGCTGGGCTCTCCTGGTCTTCTCCTCTCCTCCGCTGTCTTCTCCGCTCCTCCGCTGTCTTCTCCGCTCCTCTGCTGTCTTCCGCAAGGCCTTACTGGGCCTGCGTAGCGATGTCATTGCGCCGCTGCGTATGCCATTCCTATTGGATGACATGCGCAGCAGCGTATTGACATCATCGGAAAGGGCCGAGAAGACACCGGAAGACCAGCGCTGGACCCGGAGGGCACCCCGGAGCATCGTGGAGGGGTAAGTAATACTTACGGCACCACACGGGGAACATTAAGCTGCTATCCGGCAGCAGCTTAAGCATTTTGCGCTGTCGGATAGCACTTAATGCGATGGCCCCGACATAAAAAAGCATCGTATGTCGATGCTGACATTGATATGCGATGGCCTCTGAGAGGCCATCGTAAGTCAATTTGATCATATGTCGGGGCCATCGTAGGTCGGGGGGTCACTGTACTTATTAGCTGCTGAATGCTACAGAGGAAATTCCTTTCTTTTTGGAACACTGATGGCATCACGACCACAGTGCTCTCTGCTGACATCTCTGTCCATTTTAGCAACCATGCATAGCAGATGTATGCTAAGGGCAGCATGGTGGCTCAGTGGTTAGCACTGCCGCCTTGCAGTGCTGGTGCCTTGGGTTCAAATCCCACTAAGGACAACAATAAATAAAGGGTTATTATTATTATAATGTCATCAGAGAGAATTCCAAAAAGAAAAGAATTTCCTCTGTAGTATTCAGCAGCTAATAAGTACAGGAAGGATTAAGATTTTTTAATAGAAGTAATTTACAAATCTGTTTAAATTTCTGGCACCAGTTGATTTAAAAGAAAAAAGGTTTTCACCGGAGTACCCCATTAAAGATTAAACCAATCTTCTCTGGGTCTTCTCTGTTAAGTATTTAACATGTACTTTTTCACTCTGATATCTTTCTGACCTCTTGAGGGTTCCTCTACATTGCTACAACCAGAAAATTCTAATAATACCAAGATAGACCATGTTATCATATCATAATGAATTAACCAAAAACAAAAAACTTATAGATAATTTGAGGTACCAAATTTAGTGTTGTAGTCTCTAAATTTGTAAAGAACTAGTGCAACTCCACCTGTCCTAGAGCTCCTTAGAATTGTTCTGCAGAACTTTATCATACCCACACTTGGTAGAATCCTGTTACCCTATGATACAATGTATATTTTGCCTTAATAGGACATGGTGTAAGAAACTCTACTAAGGAAAAGTAAAACTTAGTTACTAAGAAGATGGTAGGATGGTGAAGACATTGCTTTGTAAAGGTGTGACTAAGGTGCAAGTGTGTATTCCCATTACCACCAAGGTTACAGATGTGATTACCTACCTTCTTCTGTTGTCCTCAACTTTGGCAAAACAAAGTACCACAAACATGGACCTTTAACTATCCTAAAAATTTGTAAAAGTAAGACCCTCAAACAGTGTCCGGTCACAGATGCCTTATTACTGTGTTCCACTGACATCTACAGAATAGTATGCTACCTGTAGACACTGGTAAAACAACTCTACCACCACAGATGCTCTGAGAACGGTATGATCTCATTCCCAACAAATACCCACAGAACAGTATGATCCCAACAAATACCCACAGAACAGTATGATCCCAACAAATACCCACAGAACAGTATGATCCCAACAAATACCCACAGAACAGTATGATCCCAACAAATACCTACAGAACAGTATGATCCTAACAAATACCTACAGAACAGTATGATCCCAACAAATACCTACAGAACAGTATGATCCCAACAAATACCCACAGAACAGTATGATCCCAACAAATACCCACAGAACAGTATGATGCCAACAAATACCCACAGAACAGTATGATCCCAACAAATACCCACAGAACAGTATGATCCCAACAAATACCTACAGAACAGTATGATCCCAACAAATACCCACAGAACAGTATGATCCCAACAAATACCCACAGAACAGTATGATCCCAACAAATACCCACAGAACAGTATGATCCCAACAAATACCCACAGAAAAGTATGATCCCAACAAATACCTACAGAACAGTATGATCCCAACAAATACCTACAGAACAGTATGATCCCAACAAATACCTACAGAACAGTATGATCCCAACAAATACCCACAGAACAGTATGATCTTAACAAATACCCACAGAACAGTATGATGCCAACAAATACCCGCAGAACAGTATGATCCCAACAAATACCTGCAGAACAGTATGATCCCAAGAAATACCTGCAGAACAGTATGATCCCAAGAAATACCCACAGAACAGTATGATCCCAACAAATACCCACAGAACAGTATGATCCCAACAAATACCCGCAGAACAGTATGATCCCAACAATTACCCACAGAACAGTATGATCCCAACAAATACCCACAGAACAGTATGATCCCAACAAATACCTGCAGAACAGTATGATCCCAACAAATACCTACAGAACAGTTTGATCCCAACAAATACCCACAGAACAGTATGATCCCAACAAATACCCACAGAACAGTATGATCCCAACAAATACCTACAGAACAGTTTGATCCCAAAAAATACCCACAGAACAGTATGATCCCAACAAATACCTACAGAACAGTATGATCCCAACAAATACCTACAGAACTGTATGATCCCAAGAAACACCCACAGAACAGTATGATCCCAACAAATACCTACAGAACAGTTTGATCCCAACAAATACCTACAGAACAGTTTGATCCCAACAAATACCTACAGAACTGTATGATCCCAACAAATACCTACAGAACAGTATGATCCCAACAAATACCTACAGAACAGTATGATCCCAACAAATACCTACAGAACAGTATGATCCCAAAAAATACCCACAGAACAGTATGATCCCAACAAATACCTACAGAACAGTTTGATCCCAACAAATACCCACAGAACAGTATGATCCCAACAAATACCCACAGAACAGTATGATCCCAACAAATACCTACAGAACAGTTTTATCCCTACAAATACCCGCAGAACAGTATGATCCCAACAAATACCTACAGAACAGTATGATCCCAACAAATACGCACAGAACAGTATGATCCCAACAAATACGCACAGAACAGTATGATCCCAACAAATACCTACGGAACAGTTTGATTCCTACAAATACCCACGGAACAGTATGATTCCAACAAATACCTACAGAACAGTATGATCCCAACAAATACCTACAGAACAGTATAATCCCAACAAATACCTACAGAACAGTATGATCCCAAGAAATACCCACAGAACAGTATGATCCCAACAAATACCCACAGAACAGTATGATCCCAACAAATACCCACAGAACAGTATGATCCCAACAAATACCCACAGAACAGTATGATCCCAACAAATACCCACAGAACAGTATGATCCCAAGAAACACCCACAGAACAGTATCGCAGTGATGGGGGTTGCAGAGCACATACACTGAGTCTCCCTGATTAAGAAATGGCCTTACAGACTCACTGTGCATGAGCTACACAAGCCCCGAGCCCTGTGTGGATCCCAAGTCACTCCGTTTAACACTTGAATGCCGCAATCAAATGTGACTATC